>NC_069505.1:520239609-520384609 GCF_027579735.1 Bombina bombina | reverse complement strand
CTATGGACTGAGGTGTCAACATTTGAAATCTTTGGTTGTAATAGAGGTCAATTTGTTCGCTGGAAAACATTATAAGAATAAGTGTCTGCAGGCAACAGTGAGGAATGGTGGAGGTTCCTTGCGAGTTTGGGATGCAGTTCTGCAAATGGAGTTGGGGATTTGGTCAGAATTAATAGTCCTATCAATGCTGAGAAGTACAGGATATTTACCCAACATGCAATACCATCAGCGAGACATATGATTGGCCCCAAATTTATTCTGCAGCATGACCACATAAGAACTGTGGTTAGTTCTCCAAGATGTTTGGAACAACCTACCTGCCGAGTTGCTTAAAAAATTGTGCGCAACTGTACCAAGAAGAAGAATTGATGCTGTTTGAAGGCAAAGGGGCCCGTGTCTTTGTGACCGCTGCTTCATAACTGCTGTTTCTGGAGAGCCTGCAGGCTCACCAGAAACACGGGGCATCAACCTCCATTCGGAGCTTGATAGATAGGCCCCTTAGTGATAATGTGATTTTACCAAAGATACAAAAATAGAAAAAAATAAGAAAAATTAAGAAAAAAATACAAAAATTGAAAAATTGAAAAAATAAAAAAGGAAAAATGGAAAATTGGAATAAATAATGTGTAAATTGAAGATGAAATAGTGTGTTTATACACACACCAATATAAGTACTCCTGGTATAGAAAAAATGAAGGAAAAAGAGTTTGTTATAGCAATTCTACGTGAACAGGTCCCTCTGTGGGTGTCTACCGTGTACTGTGTTCCGTCATTACTTAGTAATTTGCTCTGCAAGTTCTTTGTTTTAACCCTAGAGTAGTATATAATTTACAGAACTCATAGTATTCCAGAATGGGTTGTCCTCAGTTATAGTGGAACTCAGCTGTCAGTAACAGAACAGGTTTTATGAATATACTAAGTTTGGAATCCAGTGATTCAGTCTGTGGTTGCGTCAGTCTGTGGTTGCGTCATTTAGCTCCAATTATACTGAGATCTTATCACTCATTATAAGAATTTCGCTATCTATTATCTCATTGGCAAAGATTTAATAAAACCCATTCATGAAATTAATAACACGGAACAAAAAATAAAATGACAACTCAGAAACTATGGAAATTTGAAAGGTATGTGCCTTCCACTCATCTGCCACAAGTTGTGAATCATTCTCCGAACCTGTTCATTTCTTGACTCATATAACAACTTTCTTCAAAGGGGTTGATTTAACAAGGGCCGAATGAACCTTGTTCCTCTTGTTTCCGCGCGAGCCTTCAGACTCGCCGGAAACAGCAGTTATGAAGCAGCGGTCTAAAGACCGCTGCTTCATAAATTGTCCGCTGCCTCTGAGGCTGCAGTCTTCAATCCGCCCAATCCTATACGATCAGGCTGATTGACACCCCCCGCTAGCGGCCAACTGGCCGCGAATTTGCAGGGGGCGGCATTGCACAAGCAGTTCTGGTGAACTGCTTGTGCAATGATAAATCATTCAGCGATGTCTGTCGGACATGATGCGCTACAGCGTATCATGTCAGACAGACATTGGTAAATCTACGCCAAAGTGTTAAAGAATTAAAAAAATTAAAAAATAACTCTCACTATAAAAAAATCCTCTTTAAGATATGAAAAAAAAAAGAAGAAAGCTTGAAAACAGTTTAAGAGAAATAAAGCTTTCGAAACAGAAACTGATGCTTCACATGGGCAACATGAGTTGCACATACTGGGAGGTCAAATGTTGGAGGCCCATCACTATTTTGTGGGCGAGGCAGCAATGGGAGGGAAAGGGTTATGGGTGCAGTTATGGGGCCAGGGGTGTGTTATATTGCTGCGGCTTGTGGTGCATGGGTGGGTCAGATGAAGCTGGGGAAGCTATCAGCAGAGTGTCCAGTTGTGGGGTCAGAGGTGTGTCATGGTTGCGGCTTGAGGTATGTGGGTGGGACCATCGGCAGAATTAAGGTGGAAAAAGCAAGGGGGATCACAGCTGGAGGGGCACATGAGAGGCTGGTCAGCTGTTATGCTGGGGGATGGGGTAGTGCTCTCCCTGCACCCCTGGAGACATTACTTCATATGCAAAATTGCTACAGCTCCATTATGTTATTGGACGTATTGTTGATATGTCATTATTTCAGCTATAATATTAAGACTGGCCTGCCTACGAAATATTAAAGGACCAGTCAACACATTAGATTTGCATAATCAACCAACGCAAGATAACAAGACAATGCAATAGCACTTAGTCTGAATTTCAAATGAGTAGTAGATTTTTCAAAGTTATGTATATTTCCACTCCCCCTGTACCATGTGATAGCAATATTTAACCTGAGTGTCCCTTTAATAGACATACTCAAGTCTTTTCAATTATATATACACACACATATATATATATGGATTCAGTTAAGTGCGCTCTCACTCCATTCCAAACAACCTGAGGATGCTTGAGTGGATATTATCTCAAATAAATACAATTGACCCAGCACTCACTTTTCGGGGCCGATTTATTATGCCCCGCATGCATCTTAATGCATCTGTTTGCGCGCGAGCCTTCAGGCTCGCCGGAAACAGGAGTTAAGAAGCAGCGGTCTTAAGACCGCTGCTCCTTAACTCGTCTGCCACCTCTGAGGTGGCGCACAGCAATCAGCTCGATCAGATACGATCGGGTTGATTGACACCCCCTGCTAGCGGCCGATTAGGCACGAATGTGCAGGGGGCGGCATTGCACAAGCATTTTTAGTGAAATGCTTGTGCAATGATAAATGCTGACAGCGTATGCTGGCGGCATTTATCGATATGCGGCAGACATTAATAAATTATTAGTGACGTTTTGGGGAACAACCTTCCCCTTCCTCAAAATGTTCTGCAGAAGGGGAAGGTTGTTCCGTGAATCGTCACTAATAAATACACAGATGAAGAATGAGTGCTAGGTCCATTGTATATGTGTATATATATATATTTATATATATACACAATTCCAACCTCCTAAATATTACATATTTTTTCCCTTTAATGTTTTGTTAAACTGTTTCTCATTTCTTTATTGATTGTTTTAATAATGAATGGGTTACGCATCACAGAGAATTACATGTGCTGTATAAATCAATAGATCAATGTGTGAGTTACCAATGGTAAAAATGGGCCACAAAACTGTCCTTATATATGGATAAATAGAGTGCTGATTTGTGATGATGTCATTTTTCTATTGGTTTAATGAGGTTCGCTTTGCTCTATCTTGTTAAATAAATAAATAAAGAACAAAAACATTTCCATGCAAAGACGTAAGAAATCTAGATGCTGCAATATTTATCACTTACGTCTATCAAAAATACCAAAGAATTCTATGGGGCATATTTATGAAAGGCCTGTCGGACATGATCTGACATTGCGGATCATGTCCGACAGACCTCGCTGAATGCGGAGAGCAATACGCTCTACGCATTCAGCATTGCACCAGCAGCTCTTGTGAACCGCTGGTGCAACGCCGCCCCCTGCAGATTCGCGGCCAATTGGCCGCAAGCAGGGGGGTGTCAATAAACCTGATCTTATTCGATCGGGTTGAATTGCGGCGATGTCTGTCCGCCTCCTCAGAGCAGGCGGACAGGTTATGGAGCAGCGGTCTCGCCAGAAACAGCACTTATGAAGCAGCGGTCGCAAAGACCGCTGCTCCATAACCTGTCCGTCTGCTCTGAGCAGGCAGACAGACATCGCCGGATATCAACCTGATCGAGTACGATCGGGTTGATTGACACCCCCTGCTGGCGTCCGCGAGTCTGCAGGGGGCGGCGTAGCACTAGCAGCTCTTGTGAGCTGCAGGTGCAATGCTGAATATGGCGAGCGTATTGCTCGCCGTATTCAGCGATGTCTGTCGGACCTGATCCGCACTGTCGGATCAGGTCCGACAGACATTGTTAACTAGAAGCCATAGTTTTACACCGCAATGCAAATCAGCCTGTATAAGTAATGTTTTTATTTTTTACTTTCTGTTAAAGCTCTAGGCATGTTTCCAATACTATATTTACAATTGGTGGCAGTCACGGCAAATACATATGATTTCAGTATTAACCCTATAAATGTCTGATAAGTGGGCATCTACTAAGTTTCCGAATTTATGTATTCTTATAAAGTCAACCCTGGTTTGTCCCACCAAGTTCTAATTGCAACCCTCCACTATAAGTAGTCTCCCCTATCCTATTAGTTTTCAAGTGAAGCATTTGTCATCTCACCTGAGTGGGATGGACCCACTCTCCTATTCTCATTTATGGTTTCCTTACATATAATATTACAACTGAGCTACATAAGCCATGTTTCAGCAAATGGTTTAGAATTTAAGGTTCCACCATGCCAGACAGAACAATAGTCCAGTATCTAACCAACCCTCTTATATTTTCCCTCTAGTAACCCACATGTGTATGAGTGTAGTGTTGTAGCTCACTTTTGAGTCATGATATAATAAACCATCCTTCCTACCTACCATATTTGAATAATCACCTCCCCCCCCTGGAACCAGGTGGCTTAGGTTCCCTCTAATCTAATATATATTTTTTTTAATATCTAAATTGTAAGCCACATATTGCTACCTGTTTATTGTGTTTTTCTGGGCTTCAGTACAACATCACTTCTCATACTCATTTTGTCAACAAACTGATAAGTTATTCAGAAACTATATCTTTGTGACGTTCCTTTATCTCCAACTTAACAGGTTGTTTGTGTTCAGTCTATATTTGTTGTCTATCTTGTTATCATATTTTCCTATGCAACTCCTATACCAAGAGGTCTAAAATGCTCTTTAAGGGAAATATTTCTAAAAAAATGAGAAAACATGAGGTTCATCTTTTGAATATTTAGACGTGTGTATACAGCACTAGATTGGATTGTTAACATTTATGTTTATTTTGGATACACACTGCAAATTGTTGTTGTGATATGTTTTAGAACTTACTGATGATAATTGTTTGTTTGTTTCTATGAGAACCTCAATAAAGATTATTCATGTAAAGAAAGAAAGAAAAAAAAAAAAAAAAAAGCCACAGTCCGGAAATCATAATCACTTTAACGTATTCCCCCACAAACTTTTTTTCTCAAGTGTGCTAACCCGACATTAAATATGAATATTTCACATTCCATTGTTATTCACATAGAAGAAAATATTTTATTTATTCATAAATACATATATATATCTGATGTTTTACTTTGGTAATATATCTTTACATATATATATATATATATATATATATATATATATATATATATATATATATATATATATATATATATATATATACTGTACAGTATATATATATATATATATATATATATATATAGGTATAAATATATACAGATATATATATATATATAGGAATGTCTATTTATAAATACAAAGAACATATTCCCCTATATGAAGAACATTGGAATGTGACATATTTACAGTAAATACACAGTTAAAAGGACAGTCTACACCTATACAAACATTCGCCCATACCTTAGATTTGGTGCCGATTTCCATAACTCACCCCTTCAACCCTAACGAGTCAGCGACACAACTGAAGTTATTTGAAATCAAAAGTTTGATTTTATTTGTTAAAAATGTCCGACAAACTCCGCCCAATCCCTTCTTCTCCTACCTCTCTTTCTAGCTAACACTCGTGCATGTAGCACCAAGTGGCGTCGGTATTATCAAAACACGCCTGCGCATCTTAAGGGAAGTGAGGAAGCAGAATATGTCTAAGCTCTCTGTTTGAGATGTTTTGGTTCCTGGATTTCTGGTTCCACTACTGGTGCGCATTCACGAAACAACAAAACGCGAGACAGAATTTTAACTGGTGATCCACTTTTGATTGGACCATTGAAATTAACCGTCTATGATGTCGTTCTTAGGCAGAGCTGGGCGGCCATTTCTAACTGTCAAAATCAAACTTTTGATTTCAAATAACTTCAGTTGTGTCGGTGACTCGTTAGGGTTGAATGGGTGAGTTATGAAAATCGACACCAAATCTAAGGTATGGGCGAATTTTTGTATAGGTGTGGACTGTCCCTTTAAACACATTATTAAATATGACTATTGCATAAATATGATTTCTCATGTTGGGCTCTAATGCTCATATATATATATATATATATATATATATATATATATATATATATACATTTGTATTTATATGTCTGTAAATACATTTATACACATATAAATACATATGTGCACACATATATACATATTTATCCATGCATTTATCTTTAGACATGTATATGTATGTATCTCTATGCAAAAGCCCTTCTCTTTTCTAACAACTGGGACCTCATTCTTTAAGCCCTTATAACTTTTTATGCAATATTTTTTTAAAAAAATTGTTATCAGACAGTGCTACTGTGCTTTTAAATATAATTTTGATGTGTTTTGTGCCTCTTTTTTGTCTCGGCTAACAGTTAACCAGAGCTCTGAAGTTGTGCTATCCCGACACACGTTAAATTAAATTTCCCTCAAGCGAACAAGTTTACTTTTACCTCGTAATACGCATGCTACTTCCTACTCGCTAAAACCCATTTTCGCTCACGCGTAACAGGTAGCGCCCACTCACAATTTAGCCCTTATTGGGCACACTACCCAGGTGATTTTACTGAACACCCAGCTAAAGTTTAAGCCAATATTAAGCTAAAATGAGATGTTTCTTAATGTTTGTTGCACAATGTTCATTAAATCCATCCAAGTTGAATTATGCAATTAATATATGCTTTGGATAGCTTAAAGGGATAGTCTAGTCAAAATTAAACTCGCATGATTCAGAAAGAGCATGCAATTTTAAGCAACTTTCTAATTTTCTCCTATTATCAATTTTTCTTCGTTCTTTTGGTATCTTTATTTTAAAAAGCTGGAATTTAAGCTTAGGAGCTGGCTCATATTTGGTTCAGCACCTCGGTAGCACTTGCTAATCCGTGTCTAAATGTAGCCATCTAATCAGCAAGCACTACCCAGGTGCTGAACCGAAAATTGACCGGCTCCTAAGCTTTACATTCCTGCTTTTTAAAATAAAGATACCAAGAGAATGAAGAAAAATTGATAATAAGAGTAAATTAGAAAGTTGCTTAAAATTGCATGCTCTATCTGAATCACGCAAGTTTAATTTTGACTAGACAATGGCCTCTATTTAACAAAGTCTGCCAAACCTGATCCGACAGTGTGGATCAGGTCCGCCAGACCTCGCTGAATGCGGAGAGCAATACGCTCTCCGTATTCAGCATTGCACCAGCAGCTCACAAGAGCTGCTGGTGCAACGCCACCCCCTGCAGACTTGCGGCCAATGGGCCGCCAGCAGGGAGGTGTCAATCGAGTACGATCGGGATGATTTCCGGCGATCTCTGTCCGCCTGCTCAGAGCAGGCGGACAGGTTATGGAGCAGCGGTCTTTGTGACCGCTGCTTCATAACTGCTGTTTCTGGCGAGTCTGAAGACTCGCCAGAAACACGGGCCCACAAGCTCACTACGGAGCTTGTTAAATGGGCGCCTATGCCTTTAAGTAACATATATAAAAACACAAAATGTTATAATATTGCAAAGTACTACGCTGGACCCCCCTGGCTACTTTATAATGCCATCTGGCTAGCAAAATGTTCTGCAGAGAACACTGCTTTGTGCTTAATCATTTGTAGGGGTTAAAGTACTCATTAATTTTATGCAAAAACAATGTCATGTTCTAACCAATCATGTAATTTTGGGTACTAGTATGTCCCTTTAAACCAGGAGAAAATTATATTATCTTGTGTCCAGTTCACCTGTCTAAATGCAGAGAATGCAAAGAATTGCTGCAAAGCCATTAAGCCACTAGAAATCCAAATGATAACTGGTTGTCTAATAAATTTTTAATCAACAGGGACCCTGCAAAAAGCTACTCAAGACACATTGGAATAGTATTTTTAAAATACTACGCACCAACTAAATGCAATCATGTCTAGGAATAGTGTGGAAAGGAGGGAGGGAGGAGAATAAAATATTGGGATTTCCTAGAGATGCCTGGTAACTCATTATCTCACTATCTGCCTGCAGCCCCCGTCCGGTTTTCTCTCCCCTAGCTGTCCTCCCCCTCCCATGTCAGCATATTGCATCTGGCATGGATGCAGTGCAGGGATCTTGTTGCTTAGCAACCGCCTCCTGGGAGTGATGCTGTGAATCACAACTAGGCCTCAAATTGCATGGATTCTGCCTGATCAGGGAACATGTACTGCAAACATACGTGTGTACTAGTGTGAGCTTGGTTACATACATGTACGTAGTCATACACATGATGAGACGAACAAGTGCACAAAACTGAAAATGCACAACTATCATTAATAGAGATTAATCTGCTAAATATTTTTACTTTATACTGCAAAACTACAAACAAAAAACCTTATAAATAAAATAAATATATAAATATCAGTGCTCCCCTCACCTTATATAAAACATCAGTGCTCTCCCCCTCACCTTATATATAAACATCAGTGCTCTCCCTCCCACCTTATATATAAAGATAAGTGCTCCCCCCTCACCTTATATATAAACATCAGTGCTTAATCCTCTTTTTATATAACTATCAATCATCACTCCACCTTATATATAAACATAAATGATCCCCCTCACCGTTTATATCAACATTTGCACTCCCCCTTGTATATACACACCATTGCTCCCTGACCTTGTATATAAATATCAGCACTACCCACCATTGTATATAAACACCAGTGCTCCCCGACCTTGTATATAAACATCTGTACTACCCACCATTGTATATAAACACCAGTGCTCCCTGACCTTGTATATAAACATCAGCACTACCCACCATGTATATAAACACCAGTGCTCCCCGACCTTGTATATAAACATCTGTACTACCCACCATTGTATATAAACACCAGTGCTCCCCGACCTTGTATATAAACATCAGCACTACCCACCATGTATATAAACACCAGTGCTCCCCGACCTTGTATATAAACATCTGTACTACCCACCATTGTATATAAACACCAGTGCTCCCTGACCTTGTATATAAACATCAGCACTACCCACCATGTATATAAACATTAGCACTACCCACCATGTATATAAACATCTGCACTACCCACCATGTATATAAACACCAGTGCTCCCCGACCTTTTATATAAACATCAGCACTACCCACCATTGTATATAAACACTAGTGCTCCCTGACCTTGTATATAAACATCAGCACTACCCACCATTGTATATAAACACTAGTGCTCCCTGACCTTGTATATAAACATCTGCACTACCCACCATGTATATAAACATTAGCACTACCCACCATGTATATAAACACCAGTGCTCCCCGACTTTGTATATAAACATCAGCACTACCCACCATGTATATAAACACCAGTGCTCCCTTACCTTGTATATAAACATCAGCACTACCCACCATTGTATATAAACACCAGTGCTCCCCGACCTTGTATATAAACATCTGTACTACCCACAATATAAACACCAGTGCTCCCTGACCTTGTATATAAACATCAGCACTACCCACCATGTATATAAACACCAGTGCTCCCTGACCTTGTATATAAACATCAGCCCTACCCACCATTGTATATAAACATCAGTGCTCCCCGACCTTGTATATAAACATCAGCACTACCCACCATGTATATAAACATCAGCACTACCCACCATGTATATAAACATCAGCACTACCCACCATGTATATAAACATCAGCACTACCCACCATGTATATACGCATCAGTGCTCCCCTCACCTTGTATATAAATATCAGCACTACGCACCATGTATATAAACAACAGCACTACCCACCATGTATATAAACATCTGCACTACCTACCATGTATATAAGCATCAGTGCTCCCCTCACCTTGTATATAAACATCAGCACTACCCACCATGTATATAAACAACAGCACTACCCACCATGTATATACGCATCAGTGCTCCCCTCACCTTGTATATAAACATCAGCACTACGCACCATGTATATAAACATCAGCACTACCAACCATGTATATAAACATCTGCACTTCCCACCATGTATATACGCATCAGTGCTCCCCTCACCTTGTATATAAACATCAGCACTACCCACCATGTGTATAAGCATCAGTGCTCCCCTCACCTTGTATATAAACATCAGCACTACCCACCATGTATATAAACCCCAGTGCTCCCCTCACCTTGTATATAAACATCAGCACTACCCACCATGTATTTTAACATCAGCACTACCCACCATGTATACCCACCATGTATATAAGCATCAGTGCTCCCTCACCTTGTATATAAACATCAGCACTACCCACCATGTATATAAGCATCAGTGCTCCCCTCACCATGTATATAAACATCAGCACTACCCACCATGTATTTAAACATCAGCCCTACCCACCATGTATATAAACCCCAGTGCTCCCCTCACCTTGTATATAAACATCAGCACTACCCACCTTGTATATAAACATATGTACTACCTACCATGTATATAAACATCAGCACTACCCACCATGTATTTAAACATCAGCACTACCCACCATTTATATAAACATCAGCACTACGCACCATGTATTTAAACATCAGAACTACCCACCATGTATATAAACATCTGCACTACCCACCATGTATATAAACATCTGCATTACCCACCATGTATATAAACATCTGCACTACCCACCATGTATATAAACATTTTTGCCTGTATATGAGGTTTATCGATTACCTAATTTTTGTGACAAGAGTTGAATTTGCCTTTGATGATTTTCTAAAGTTTGTGAATGGAAATGATGTGGGGCTCAAATTTACGGGAGAAATACAAAGTGTAAAGGTCCAGTTTTTAGATCTAACCTTGGTTGGTTCAGTTCAACATAACATGATTATTACTGACACTTACAGGAAATTAACATCTGGAATCACAATTCTCCATGCAAAGTCATGCCATCCTAAGCATTTAATCAAATCAATACCAAAAAGTCAGAGTTTTTAAGACTAAGGAGTGAATACAAACTCGGATGAGTTATTTGACCATCAGGCAAACAAAGTTATAGACAGATTGAGTGCTAGAGGGTATGACTTACTAGCATTACAACAAACACAGGATGATGTCAGAAAAAATGTATCATTAACTAACTCTAACACACGTAGTCGTCCACCAAATGAACCAACATTCAACAATGAAACAATTGTTTTCTCAACCGAATTCTCGTTACAGTATAATGCGTTATGTAACATAATCAGAGATAATTTGTCCCTTTTAAAGGGGAATGGTGCATTATCAGGTGTAATTGATAAGGTAAAATTTGTTTCTAAAAAGACTCCAACGCTCGCCAACAGGCTTTCCCCAAGCATGATTACTAGTGGTTCTAAGAAAGTAGGGAATAATTGGTTGTCCAGGAAGGGCATTTTTAAATGTTTGTCTAGGAATTGTGCCACCTGTGAAGTGATTTCACTGGGAGAGCATTTTGAGAGTTTTAGCACTAAGGAGAAATTTGAAATAGAGTACTATGCCAATTGTAATACAAGCTTTGTAATTTACCTTTTAGAATGTGCACTATGTCATGAACAGTACGTAGGAAAAACAACACGTTGCCTACGGTCAAGGATAGGTGAGCACAAGAGGGACATTAAAAACTACAATAAGGATTCTAGCATAGCTAGACATTTTAATTGTTTCCATTTCACCAATGAGTCCAAATTCAGTGTTAGAGTCATTAACATAGCTTGGAAGCCGCTTAGGGGTGGTAATAGAGGTAAGATCCTTTCTAAGAAAAAATTGTATTGGATTGGGAAATTAGATACTAGGGTACCCTTATGACTAAACAAAGAATGGGGCATTAGCTAATTTGTAGAATAACCATTACTGTATTATATAAACATAGGTTACTACACTCAGTATTAGTCATTAAAAATGTAGTAACTTGTGAACATTTTGTATATATACATTTATATATACATAAGGAATATATAAATTGTCAATAGTAGCATTATATGTAAACCATTGATTGTGATTTACGCTGAGTTCTATAAGGATCTTTATGGTTGTCACCATCTTTTGTGCCAGATGATCACCTATTGGTGTACTGTAGTGTTTGTGTAAATTTAGGTGATCTTTGTTAACTGGTAAGATACATTTTTGACTGTACTATTATATATATATATTAAAATACTCAATTATCCCAGTTACAATGATCACTTTTAAAATTTGTAGGTATTGTTTATTTGATGTCCCTTTTCCCCTGTGTTTGTCAATATTAATAACTTTAATGAATACCAGTCTAGAGTTAGCATTACTAATTAAATGGAAATGTGTGTATATATGGGAAGAGCTACTATTTATTACGCTTACTGACACATTGGTAGACATGATGTTATTGTAATTTTGTTGAGAATACTTTAATAATATATATAAAAATTTAAGTATTTTGGATGTTTTGAGGCTCACAATCAGAATATGATATAATATATGTAATTGTAAGATGAAAATTTTGTATCTTTTTTTATTTTGAATTTAATTGATATTTTACATATATTTGTAATGTATGTTTAAAGGGACAGTCTACACCAGAATTTTTATTGTTTTAAAAGATAGATAATCCTTTTATTACCCATTCCCCAGTTTTGCATAACCATCACAGTTATATTAATATACTTTTAACCTCTGTGATTATCTTGTATCTAAGCCTCTGCAAACTGCCCCTTTATTTCAGTTCTTTTGACAGACTTGCAGTTTAGTGAATCAGTGCCTGCTCCCAGATGACTTCACGTGCACGAGCACAGTGTTATCTATATGAAATACATGAACTAACACCCTCTAGTGGTGAAAAACTGTTAAAATGCATTCTGAAAAGAGGTGGCCTTCAAGGTCTCAGAAATTAGCATATGAACCTCCCAGGTTAAGCTTTCAACTAAGAATACCAAGAGAACAAAGCAAAATTGGTGATGAAAGTAAATTGGAAAATTGTTTAAAATTACATGCTCTCTCTGAATCATAAAAGTTTATTTTGGCCTAGACTGTCCCTTTAAGTGTATGCACGCCTTTTTGCTATTTCTAAGGTAACCATTTGTGTCTAGATGTGATTGGTTACAATCACCTTAAAAGGTGTGCTACACTTGTGTGGAGCTATCCTATGATTAAGTGCCATACGGCACGAAACATGTCAGGACTCCTTCTCCTCCTCCTACCGTGATTGCAATGTGAGTGCATGTTTTTACATTTTTGTGCAATAAAAGACTGTTTTTATTAGGGATTCCTGGAGTGCTGCCTATGGGGCCCATTTATCAAGCTCCGAATAGAGCTTGAGGGCCGTGTTTCTGGCGAGCCTGCAGGTTCGCCAGAAACACCAGTTATGAAGCAGCGTTCTAAAGACCGCTGCTCCATAACCTGTCCGCCTGCTCTGAGCAGGCGGACAGACATCGCCGCAATATTGACACCCCCCTGCTGGCGGCCGATTGGCCGCGAATCTGCAGGGGGGCGGCGTTGCACTAGCAGCTCACAAGAGCTGCTGGTGCAATGCTGAATACGGAGAGCGTATTGCTCTCCGCATTCAGCGAGGTCTGTCGGACCTTTGTTAAATAGGCCCCTATGCCTTTCTCTTATATAAACATCTGCACTACCCACCATGTATATAAACATCTGCACCACCCACATTGGGGCCGAAATATCATTGTCTGGCTAACATGATACACTGTGGCGTATCATGTCCGCCAGACATCGCTGAATACACTGTCGGCATTTAACATTGCACAAGCAGTTCTAGTGTAATTTCTTCTGCTGGCTGTTTTTACTTAGGCTTGTCAATAGCATATACTCCAGTATCAAAACTTTCAGTATAGGTGGCTATACCACAGGCTAAATCAGCTGTTTCAAATGCTTAAATAGGAGTAAAGGAGCGATTGTAAACAATTTAATACACTCTAGCAGGTAAAATAGATCATTGGGAATAATTTAAAGGGAAGAACATTTTTGGGTGAACTGTCCCTTTAAGGAGCAGCGGTCTTAAGACCGCTGCTTCATAACTGCTGTTTCCGGGGAGCCTGAAGGCTCGTGCGGAAACAGGGGCATCAGGGATAAATCGGCCCCCATGTATATAAACACCAGTGCTTCCGAGCCACCTTGTATATAAGTGCTTCTCCCACCTTGTAGATAAATATTAGGGCCCTTATATTATATGTATATCAGTGCTTCCCTTCCTTATACTGTAAATATCAGTGTTCCGCCATCTTCTATATAAACATCAGAATTCAAACCATTGTGTATATAAACCTCAGTGCTCCCCCTCTCCTGTGTATATAAACCTCAGTGCGCCCCCTCACCTGTGTATATAAACCTCAGTGCGCCCCCTCTCCTGTGTATATAAACCTCAGTGCGCCCCCTCTCCTGTGTATATAAACCTCAGTGCACCCCCCTCCCCTGTGTATATAAATCTCAGTGAACCCCCCTCCCCTGTGTATATAAACCTCAGTGCGCCCCCTCTCCTGTGTATATAAACCTCAGTGCGCCCCCTCTCCTGTGTATATAAACCTCAGTGCACCCCCTCTCCTGTGTATATAAATCTCAGTGCGCCCCCTCTCCTGTGTATATAAACCTCAGTGCACCCCCCTCCCCTGTGTATATAAATCTCAGTGCACCCCCCCTCCCCTGTGTATATAAACCTCAGTGCACCCCCTCCCCTGTGTATATAAACATCAGTCCTTCACCCAAGTGTCTATATAAATAGCACTCCCTGCCCCATGTTTTTCTCACCGATTGACGCCAGTGACCTATAGCTAAAGAAGTATTTATACCTAGAAATGTATTGCTTTACAATATGCTGCACCAGAGGCCTGGCTATAATAGGTCACTAATCAATACCGTCCTATATTAATAGGTTTAACCCCTGAACTAAGAGAAAGATACTTTCTGCGTATAAGAAATATCTAGACACTGACAATTTAGGATTACAGAAGTGCAGAATTAATATACAAATATTTTGACTAGGGGCCCGATAATCTAAAGGTCTCTGGGCTGGCGAGATAATTAAAAATCACTTCCCTGTACTTCTATTTCCAAGGTGAAATGATCTAAAGCCCCTGAAAACAGGGGGTCTCGCTAAGGGCTGTATACTGCATTTTCGTATGAAAAGTACACAATAAAATTTGTATTTTAAACATCATACAAAACAAATAATTTAACCATTCACACAAAAATAAGCAATTGTATTGTTCAGGTGCATCAAAAATACTTCACCAAAAATCGTACTTTTCGTATCGTATCAAAAATTTAAAATTTGAAAGTAAATTACAGGAATAAATCGCATTAACTATGCACATATATATATATAAATCCCAACAGAAGCAGGCACTCTCCGGATTTAAGAAAGACTATTTAATCCATGTGAAAATGTGATGTTTTAGGGTTTTACCCCCGTCCTCAGACCTTACAAAACGTCACATTTTTACATGGATTAAAAAAGTCTTTCTTAAATCCGGAGAGTGCCTGCGTCTGTTGGGATTTGTGTTCTGTTTGCTGAGCACCCCGGTCCAATAGGGGATATTGAGAGTGCTAAACCCCAGTGGATATATATATATATATATATATATATAGGGATGTATTTGGGTGCTTGCATGTGTCTGTGTGCATAGGAATGTATATGGGTGCTTGCATGTGTCTGTGTGCATAGGAATGTATATGGGTGCTTGCATCTCTAGAAACGGCACTGCTTGACGCACTGTCATTTTATTTATGTTTAACTTTTACAGTTATGTTTCTAGCATACATTATAGAGCGTACTTTTTTATACAGGAGTTTTTTTCCTTTTCTTTCTTCCCATTTGTTTGTTTTTAAGTTATTTTGGGATGCCACTGTCCATTACAGTGCAAGAAGGTAATGCAGCAAGAAGTTAAAGGGGCATTAACTATGCACATATATATATATATAAATCCCAACAGAAGCAGGCACTCTCCGGATTTAAGAAAGACTATTTAATCCATGTGAAAATGTGATGTTTTAGGGTTTTACCCCCGTCCTCAGACCTTACAAAACGTCACATTTTTACATGGATTAAAAAAGTCTTTCTTAAATCCGGAGAGTGCCTGCGTCTGTTGGGATTTGTGTTCTGTTTGCTGAGCACCCCGGTCCAATAGGGGATATTGAGAGTGCTAAACCCCAGTGGATATATATATATATATATATATATATAGGGATGTATTTGGGTGCTTGCATGTGTCTGTGTGCATAGGAATGTATATGGGTGCTTGCATGTGTCTGTGTGCATAGGAATGTATATGGGTGCTTGCATGTGTCTGTGTGCATAGGAATGTATATGGGTGCTTGCATGTGTCTGTGTGCATAGGATTGTATATGGGTGCTTGCATGTGTCTGTGTGCATAGGAATGTATATGGGTGCTTGCATGTGTCTGTGTGCATAGGAATGTATATGGGTCCTTGCATGTGTCTGTGTGCATAGGATTGTATATGGGTGCTTGCATGTGTCTGTGTGCATAGGATTGTATATGAGTGCTTGCATGTGTTTGTGTGCATGGGAATGTATATGAATGCTTGCATGTGTCTATGTGCATAGGAATTTATATAAGTGCTTGCATGTGTCTGTGTGCATAGGAATGTATATGGGTGCTTGCATGTGTCTATGTGCATAGGAATGTATATGAGTCCTTGCATGTCGGTGCGCATAGGAATGTATATGGGTAATTGAATGTGCCTGTGTGCATCTGAATGTATATGGGTGTACACTTTAGAATGAGGTGGGGCACATTTTGGAATTTCGCCCTGGGTGCTAGAATCTCTAGAAACGGCACTGCTTGACGCACTGTCATTTTATTTATGTTTAACTTTTACAGTTATGTTTCTAGCATACATTATAGAGCGTACTTTTTTATACAGGAGTTTTTTTCCTTTTCTTTCTTCCCATTTGTTTGTTTTTAAGTTATTTTGGGATGCCACTGTCCATTACAGTGCAAGAAGGTAATGCAGCAAGAAGTTAAAGGGACAGTATACACTCATTTTCATATAACTGCATGTAATAGACACTACTATAAAGAATAAGATGCACAGATACTGATATAAAAATCCAGTATAAAACTGTTTAAAAACTTACTTAGAAGCTCTCGGTTTAGCTCTGTTGAAAAAGTTAGCTGGAAAGCCCACTGCAAGTGGGAAATAAGACACTCCCCCCTCCCCCTTCTTTTGCATATGAAAAGGCCCTTTACACAAACAGGAGCAAGCTGGAGAAGGTAGCTGACGGTATTCTCATAAAACTTTGGGGCTTGGTTAGGCGTCTGAAAATCAGAGCAATGTTATTTAAAAATAAGCAAAACTAAACATTTTTTTAAAAAAAAACTTCATGGGCTATATAAATAGATCATCTACAATTTATGCAAAGAAAAAAATGAGTGTATAATGTCCCTTTAAAGGGACAGTCTACTTGATTTTTTTCATTTAAAAAGATGGATAACGCCTTTACTACCCATTCCCCAGCTTTGGACAACCAACATGGTTATATGAATATACTTTATAGCCTTTATCTCAGTGCATTTTATCAGCTTTTCACAGCTGCACAATACTAGTTCATGTGTGCCATATAGATAACATTGTGCTCTATCCCGTGGAGTTATTTATGAAGCAGCATTATTTGGCTAAAATCCAAGTTTGTAAATAGCACTGTCATAAGGGGGCAGTCTGCAAAGGCTTATATAAAAGGTTATCACAGAGGTTAGAAGTATATTAATATAACAGTGTTGGTTACGCAAAACTGGGGAATCTATACTATAATCGCGTTTGAAACGCATCCGTCAGTGTCGCCAGTTGCGCACGCACTCTCAAAGGAATGTTGGCTGCACGAGGCAGCCAAAAGAATCCACCTGGATGCAGCGTAAGCTGCATCCCGGTGGATTCAGAAAATGGCAGGTTGGTGAAAGAATTCACCGAAGCCATTTTCGAAATCCACCTGGATGCAACGTAGGCAAACTCGAAGCCTTAAAAAATAACAACACACAACCGCCCACACAAAAAAACACGTAACCGCCCGCAAGAAATAAATAAAAAACGCGTAACCTCCCGCACGAAGTATAACAAAAAACCTAACCTCTCGCACAAAGTATTAACAAACACCGAAACTGCCAACCCCCACATTGCAAAATAATAAAGTAATTAACCCTTAATCCGCAAATAACATAATTAAAATATTACCCCCTTAACCACCAAACCCCCACATCGCAATAAACCTTATTAACCTATTAACCCCTAAACCAAAAAAAACTCCACATCACAATAAACCAAATTAACCTATTAACCCCTAAACCGCCAACGCCCCCCTCGCAATAAACCAAAGTAACCTATTAACTCTTAAACCGCCAATCCCCAACAACGCAAATTACTAATTTAATTACTAAGCCCCCTAACCTAACACCCCTTAAATTAACCCCAATACTGAATTACACTTAAATAAAACCTAACATTAAATTACAAAAAAAAAATCTAAAAACTACAAAAATTAATAAACTCTAAAATTACAGAAAAAAATAATAAAAATTCTAATCCCGTAGAAAATAAAAAAGCCCCCCCAAAATAAAAACACCCCCTAAATTAAACTACCAATAGCCTTTAAAAGGGCCTTTTGTAGGGCATTGCCCTAAGTGAAACAGCTCTTTTACATTTAAAAATTACTGAATCCCCCCTAACAGTAAAAATCCCCCACATAAAAAAACTAACACTAAAAAAACCTAAACTACCCATTTCCCTTAAAGGGGCATTTGTATGGGCATTGCCCTTAAAAGGGCATTCATCTCTTTTACTGCCCTTAAAAGGACAATCAGCTCTTTTTCAGCCCATTAAATCCCTAATCTTAAAAATAAAAACCCCAAAAATAAAAAAAAATCCTAACACTAAGCCCCAAATAGGTACTCACCATTCTTGAAGTCCGGCGGAGAAGGTCTTCTTCCAGATGGCTTCATCATCTTCTATCTTCATCCGGAGCGAAGGCAGCGATGCTTGTATCCTCAGTGGCGGTCCTCAAAATTTCAGCCAATAGGAATGCAAGGTACCCCAAATTGATTGCAATACCTTGCATTCAATCTTCAGTATAGGACAGACATCGGATGAAGAGGAGCCTCCATGCCACCGAGTAACGCCGAGGACACCTGCACCTCCGCTCCACGCCGCCTTTGTTCCAGATGAAGATAGAAGATGATGGAGCCGCCTGGAAGAAGACCTTCCTTGCCGGACTTCAGGAACGGTGAGTACCTATTTGGGGCTTAGTCTTAGGCTTTTTTTTTTTTTTTTTTTTTTTGGTCTTAGGCTTTTTTTTTTTTTTTTGGGGTGGCTTTTATTTTAGATTAGGTTTTTTTTGCTGGAAAAGCGCTGATTGCACTTTTAAGGGCATTAAAAGAGCTGAATGCCCTTTTAAGGGCAATGCCCATACAAATGCCCCTTTAGGGGCAATGGATAGTTTAGGTTTTTTTTAGTATTAGGTTTTTTATTTTAGGGGGTTTGGTGGGTGGGGGATTTTACTGTTAGAGGGGTCATTGGTAATTTGTTTCGGTACAAGAGATGTTTAACTAAGAGCAATGCCCTACTAAAGCCCTTTTAAGGGCTATTGGTATTTTAGTATTAGATTAGGGGGTGTTTTTATTTTTGGGGGGATGTTTTATAGGGGTATTAGTTTAGGTTTACATTTTTTAATTGGATAGCTTTGTTTATTTTTTCCTGTAATTTTACATTTTTTATTTTGTGTAATTTTAACTTTGGGGTTTGTAGTTTGTTTTTTTAATAAAGGGATTATCTATCCTTTTAAACAATAAACATTTTGAAGTAGAATGTCCCTTTAAATGTTACACAATAGATACTGTGGCGGAAAAAAATCCACAGGTAGTGAGGAGCCATGAATAACGTGCATAACAGCTGCTCCTCTACATAGTGTCTCCAACTACCACCTACTAGGGAGCAGAGTCCGGTAATCTTTCTGTCCCATCTTGTGACTTTTTTTGTACCCCCTGTATAGTGCTGCAGAATATGTTGGCGAATTACAAATAAAGATAATAATAATATTAATTAATACGATTTCTTTTCCCCGTTTTTCTTAGCTACAAATAAGATCATGGATTAATGTAAACCAATTGTCTAAAAAATGACAATTCCAGAAAGACAATGCACTATTAGGTTGAAGTCAAGGCAGGCCTGCCCTTTAGGCAGGGCGAGAGGGGCACCCGTCTAGGCTGCTTTGGGGGCCCCCGTACTTAGCGCTGGGCTGTAGGGCCCTGCAAATTTGTCTTGCCCAGGGCCCCACACATGCTAGGGTGTCCCTGAGTCAAGGAACATTGGATAGCCAATACTGTATGTGTTTTTCATTTAATTTTTTTTGGGCTTTGTGTTTATGGGTTCAGCTTGTAGTGTCCTTTGTCTCAACTCAATTAGTTAAAATGGGAACAAAAATATGACCCTCTTGAGACTTCTGTTGATGTCACTGAGGGCTTCAGGGGCAGGTAATTTGGTTGAGTGGAGCACTGGTCAACCACACAGGACAGGAAGATCCACATGGTGAGGATCATATAGCTAACCTCTTCCTCATTGGCATAATTCCACAATTGTATCTGAAACTCATAGAAATCCTTTCCAGTTAATCAGAATTCCCTTGCAAGGTGCATAATGTGCCTCTTTGTAAATGTGTTCAAATGAAACCCATTTAGTCCAGTCAATCAGAAAACACTTTTTTCCCTTGGTTTTCAAATCACTTTTGCATTTTTCAAATTTCAACACCATGGACTGGTGAAAAAAATGTCCGTTTCAAATGGCGTTTATTGGCTGATTGTACAGTGTTATTTTGCAAAAATTTTAAATGAAAAGTTCAAAATATATTTCATAACACACTTTTAAAATATAACTTGTAAAGCTATTAAATATGATCATCTAAAATGCTAACTTATTATTGCAACAAACATTTAAATCCTTTAATTATAAAATGACTGTAAAAGAAATTAAGGGGTCAATTTATCAACCCGTTAAGTATCTGTTTCCGTGCGAGCCTTCAGGCTCGCTGGAAACAGGTGTTAAGAAGCAGCGGTCTTAAGACCGCTGCTCCTTAACTCGTCTGCCACCTCTGAGGCGGCAGACAGCAATCAGCCCGATCGGATAGGATTGGGTTGATTGACACCCCCTGCTAGCAGGGGGCGACATTGCACAAGCAGTTCACTAGAAATGCTTGTGCAATGATAAATGATGACAGCGTATGTTGTCGGCATTTATCGATGTGCGGCGGACATTAGTAAATCGGCCCCTATGTATCATTGTTAAGAATTGCTAGATAGAATGGTGTATTCAAAGCAAAGAATAGCCTGAGAACAATTTGCAGATTTAGGGCCAGATTATGAATGGAGCGCAAAATATCACTTACGCAAGCGCAATATTTGGGCTCCACTCAGTAATACCATTGCACGCAAATGTGCACTGGTATGACAAGTTAAATGCACGAAAGCACACTTCCATAGGCTCCAATAGGAGCATTGTTTCCATTCAATCAGACACGGCTGAGAACCTAACACAGCAAAGGGGGTAAGTTGCGCAGCAATGGGCAGGAAAGTGTAAATATTTATGTATATGAATATATACATACAGTATGGGGTCAATTTATTATAGTGCGAGCGGACATGATACAATGTAGCGTATCATGTCCGTCGCATATCGATAAATGCCGACAGCATATTTATTATTGCACCAGCAGTTCTTGTGAACTGCTGGTGCAATACCGCCCCCTGCAGATTCGCAACCAATCAGCCGCTAGCAGGGGGTGTCAATTAAACCGATCAGAGCAGGCCGACAGGTTATGGAGCATAACTTTTGTTTCCGGCGAGCCTGAAGTGTCACCGGAAACGTACGGAGCTTGATAAATTGACCCCTATATATTTATGTGTTTATATACACATATTAACACATAAATATATACGTATATAAGTGTATACATAAATATATTTACAGGGAACACACAGTTCCGCACAGTGCCGTTTTTTTCCCAAACACCCCAAACACGCTCAATTTAACCCCTAAAAACTACTTAGTGCAGTTTTGTTTTTTTCAAATAAAAATGCTAATATTTTTTTTATTTTAAAAACACACACTAGACTAAAATTTGGGGGCAATCAGGGCACTTTTGGAAAATTAACCAGAGATCTGATCTTGCGGTAGCAATAACCAACCACTTGTAGGGTGTGCGATAAACTAGCGCTCCACTTGTAAATATAAAAAAATTAGGGTAATAAGGGTGAAAAAATAAAAATCTTTTTAAATTTGTGAGAAAAAAAACAAAAAAACAACAAAAAAAACGCATCAATACATTTTGAAATATTCTCATAAGGCATGCAATTTTAATGTTTCATATTTTTTATTGGTATTTTATGAGACATTGTTGTACATAGTTTTGAATGAAACATGTAACGTAAAGAAACAACAAATAAACAAATAATCTGGTTAAACATTGGTACAATTGGTAAAAATACAACAAAAAACAGTTGATATCTTCTTTTGCACAATGCTAAAATGCTATTCTAGATTGTCCAGTGAGCTATATGCTTAGGTTTCCAGAGCTAATTCATTTTTGTAATGTGTTTGTACTGTGGATTTCCATATGAATGCAAGATCATGAAACATGTCTAATTTTTGGAGCTTGTAAAACCCCTATTCCTCCATACCTAACATTTCATTCAGCAGTGACCAAGTGAGCATTCTCACGAAACGCGTCTGCGTCTGACATCTGTTTGCACAACCGTTTGTTCTTAATTGTGTACTATCTGTGCTGTATCATGCTTTTAACTTTTGCTTAATACATTTTTGGACTTTTTAAGAACGAGTGAATGCAGGTCTTCTTACCGCAGTGCGCCTTTGTGTGTAACATTTCATTCATGTGAGACTTCCGTTCTAGTATTGTGGGTATTGTGTTTTTTTCCCAGTTATGAGCAATTAGTGTTTTCGCTGCATTGAGGGAGAACTGTAGGAGTTTCAATCGCAGCTGGCATGGATATTTATATGGAAGATTTAAAAGTTTTATTTGTGGTGGAAGGGTGAAGGAGGAGCCTAGGAAGATCTGGAGAAAATTTTCCATCTGCTTCCAATAAGGTAGGATGCAAGGGCAGCTTCACCAAATATGCAGCATTGTACCTTTGGCACCACATCCCCTCCAGCATCTATCTGAAAAATTAGGGTATAAACTCTTGATGCGGGCTGGAGTTAGGTACCACCTTGTGAGTATTTTAAAACTTTGTTCTATTAGTTTGACGGATGTCAAGGATTTTTTGGTGTTGAATATTCTTTGCCAAGTTAGATGGTATATTGTACTGTTAAGCTATTGGTGCCATTTGTTGGTGTGAGTTGGGATTGTGTTTGGGTGAGTTTTGCAAGAATAGCTTTTGCTAGGGTCAGGGAGTGACTCAACGGGGAGTCTTGTAGTTCAGATTTAGAATTATTGATAGAGAAGTGGGAAAGTTTATCGAATGTATCAAATTCTTTTATTAGTGCAGGAAGGTGCTTGGTGATGACATGGATATCAAGATATCATCAGCATGTAAAGATACTTTGAAGTCATTGGCCCAAAGTTATCAAGGTCTGGTGGACCTGATCCGACACTGCGGATAAGGTCCGCCAGACCTCGCTGAATACGGCTCACCGTATTCAGCATTGCACCAGCAGCTGTGCTATCTGTGCTGTATCATGGTTATGGAGCAGCGGTCTTTGTGACCGCTGCTTCATAACTGCTGTTTCTGGCGAGTCTGCAGGCTCGCCAGAAACACGGGGCATCAAGCTCCATTCGGAGCTTGATACATATGCCCCATTGTTGTTTAGGTATATGCCTTTTATTGTTGTATTTTGACAAATGTGTGCTGCTAGGGTTTCCATGCTGAATACAAAGAGAAGGGGTGATAGGGGGCATCCTTGTCTAGTCCCGTTGTATATTTCAAAGTTGCTTGATAGTATGCCATTAACTCAGACTTTGGCCATAGGGGTTTTATATGAATTTTGAATTCTTTTTATAGTGAGTTCTCCAAATCCGAATTTTTTAAGGTAGCAGAAAAGGAAATCCCAGTGTAACCGGTCGAATGCCTTTTCAGCATTGGTTGATAATAAAACGGAATGTATATTTTGTGATTTGGCATAAGTGATAAGTTGTAAGGCTCATATGGTGTTGTCCCTGGCTTCTCATCCTGGGACAAACCTTACCTGGTCCATATGGACTATAGAGGGGAGGACGTTATTGATTTGTGTGGCGAGGAGTTTTGCATATATTTTTAGGTCTGAATTGAGGAGAGATATTGGGCGGAAATTATCAGGGATGTCATGGGATTTGCCTGGTTTTGGTATGATGGATATATGAGCTTCTTTAGTTTGTATAGGGAAGGAGCCATTTTCACTCTAGGGAGTTGAAAAGGGACAGTAAATTAAGTATTAGAAGATCTTTGAATGTTTTAT
The DNA here is from genome assembly GCF_027579735.1 of Bombina bombina. Taxonomy (NCBI): domain Eukaryota; kingdom Metazoa; phylum Chordata; class Amphibia; order Anura; family Bombinatoridae; genus Bombina; species Bombina bombina. Next base: position 520,360,183 of record NC_069505.1, on the reverse strand, counting down.
ATTATGTGTTTGTAAAGCCATCAGGCCCTGGGGATTTGCCATTTGGTAGGTAAGTTATTGCTTTATGTACTGTATTTCTTGGTAAGATATTGGTTCTTCCAAGGCTGATTTGTGCTGGGCAGTTAGGTTGGGGAGGTCAATCTCTTTTGTGTTTTGTTCTCCTTGTGAGTTAGGTAGGTTGTATAAATGAGAGTAATAGTCCCTAAAAACCTCTGTTATGTGTGTGCTATAATGTACCGTGTCACCTTTATTGTTTTTCATCAAGAAGATGTGATTTATAGTGGATCGTTTACCGAGTGCTTTCGCCAAAAGGGGTCCTGCTCTGTTTCCTCCCTGGAAGTATACTTTTTTAAGGTGCAGTGCTTTTCTATGTGCTTCCTTTTGAAGGTGGGAGTTAAGTGTGGGCCCTGGCTCTAATTCACCTGATTGAGTAACTCGTGGTTATGAGGGTCTGATTTATGCAACGTCTCGGTTGCTCTTAAGGTTTTGGATAGAGACTGAAACTCTAGGAGTCTTATCTTGTTAAACCGGGCTGTTTGTTGAATTATTAGACCCCTTATAACCAATTTATGTGCTTCCCAAATTAACCCAGTATCTGACATTGATCCTACAAGAAAGTATTCTTGGATGGTACTGCTTATTTTTTGTAAAATTTCAGGGTTGTGCAGTATGGAGTCGTCTGATTTCCAATTTCTTATGTGTTTAGGTTTGTTTGGCCATAATAAGTCTAGTAGAATTAGGGAGAGATCAGACCAAGCTGTCGGGCGAATTTCTGAGTTCAAAGCAAGGTCTAACATAAAATAGCCTATTCTAGTATAAGATTTTTGTGCGTGTGAGTAAAAGGTATAATTTCTTGCTTTAGGTTATTGAAGCCGCCATACATCAACCAGTGTGTTGCTTTTTAGACTATCCATAATGTTTATTCTGGCCTTGTTGCTAATCTGAGACTTGTGTGATGAATTATCTTGTAATGGACACAGAGTGGCATTGAAGTCCTACCTAGTGTGAGAACTCCCTTTCTTACCTCTAATAATTTATCATTGATTGTTTTAATACAATTACTTTGGTTTGTGTTGGGGGAGTAGATGTTTGCTATGGTAACCGGAGTATTGTATAATTTACCTGTCAGTATAAGATACCTGCCTTCAAGGTCTTCATATCTGTTATCTAGTAGGAATTACATTTTGTAGCTAAACAATATGCCTACTCCATCTGTTTTTTTTTTTTTTTTTGTGGGAATTGAAATATGTGTTTGGGAAGTCTTTAGAACAGAACTTGGGTTCACTATTTTTGATCTCCTTTTGTTTTTTTTGTTTTTTAAGTGATTGATTATGATTGAGCATTTGGTTGGGGAGTTCAGACCTTTACAATTTTGGAAAATTAATGTTATTTGAGTAATTTATACCAACCTGCGTGGTTTGTGTGTCCCCCTTTGAGAATCCCTTGTGTATTCTAGTGATGTAAGGTAGATTTGGTTGTATGCTTTCTGTATTAGAGTTTTGAAGGTTAGTTATGTTTGGAAGTCTATTTTTTGCCTTATTGAGGTTGTTCCCAGTCCCATCTGTTTTACATAGAAGACATATGTCCTTTGCCCATTCTTGGGTCATCTGAATCTGAAAGAGATTACAATAAACAAACAAAAAAACAATGAACAACGTGCAAATAAACATGAACAAGCAAAATGTAAGACTACGTTAAGAAGTAGTATATAAGTGTGAGGGGGTACTAAACTTGTCTTTCGACAAAGGTAGGCATGACTGGTGAGCTTCTATTTTGTTTCAGGGTGTTGTATGCCTCTGAGTATATATATGGTTATATGATACAATATGATGGTTATTTGTTTCTTAAGTGATGGTCTTGTTGTTTTTTTAGCACTTTTAAACAGAATGGGAATGTAGTTTTTCCTTGTTCCGTGAGGAATCTTGCTTCTTTTCTATTATTCAATGTCATAGGACTTAGGTCAGCATATATTTGTATAACAGCCTCTTCAAACTTCAGCGGGTTGTGTCTTCTGGTAGCTGAGAGAATGCGTTCTTTGTCCAGATATCTATGAAATTTAAGGATTATGTCTCTGGGTGGTTCTGTTTCTTTCCGTCTTGGTCGTAGGGCTCTATGCGCCCTATCTTATGGAATACTCCCAGATGATTGATCTCCCAGCAAGAACTGGAACAGTCTCTGGAGATATTCATTAATCTGGTTAGGTTGGATATTTTCTGTCACTCCTCTTATTCTAAGATTCTGCCTTTTCCCTCTATTATCCAAATCCTCGAGTTGGACTTTAGATATTGAATCTGTATATCTTGTGTAGTTAAACATTTTGAATGGCTGTCAGTTGTGTTTGCTAGGCTGTCTGCCAGTTCTTCAACATATTCTATTCTATCACATAAATCCATTATATCTTTTCTTACGTCAGCAAAGTAATCTTTCATCATTTGTTTGACTTGTATGAGAAATGACTTGAAGTCCTCTTTTGATGGAAGTGTTTTTAAGTCAGCTCTAGTAAGGGGGATGCTCTTGTCTGGTGGGAGTGAACTTTGTGTATCTTGTGGTGAGGCTGGTTCTGAGTTTTCTTCTTCATATTCTACCCAGTGGCGGCTGGTGAATTTTTGGGATGGGGGTGCACAAGACCCTGCCCCTATTGGAAAACCACGCCCCTTTGGAAAAACACGCCCTTTTTAAAAACACGCCCATTTTAACAAGCCCCACCCATTTTAAAAGCCACACCCCTTTGTGAAAGTCACGCCCATCAAATGGCCCCACCCATTTGAACCAGCAGTGTTTTTGGTCATCGTCTTCTTGAAATATCCAGGCCCGGCCTGGGGGTAACTTCAACTGAAGTTTGTGACTGATTCCTCAACATTATTCTCAAGTATCTGCTGATATTGAGTGGAATCCATGAGACCCTCAACAATATTCCCAGTAGTACAGGTCTTTGGAGGTGGTCTGTGGGCTGTTTTTGACCGTTCTTATCATCCTTTGCCTATCCAATATTTTACTTGGCCTGCCACTTCTGGCCTTAACAAGAAATGTGCCTGTGGTCTTCCATATCCTCACCATGCTGACTATGTTCCTCACAGTGGACACTGACATCTTAAATCTATGCAATAGCTTTTTGTAGCCTTCCTCTAAACCATGATGTTGAACAATCTTTGTTTTTAGGTCATTTGAGAGTTGTTTTGTGGCCCCCATGTTGCCACTCTTCAGAGGAGAGTCATAGAGAACAACTTGCAATTGGCCACCTTAAAACCTTTTCTCATGATGATTGGATACACCTGTCCTGTCTATGAAGTTTAAGGCTTAATGGGCTCACCAAACCAATTTTGTCTTCCAATTAATCAGTGCTAGGTAGTTACAGGTATTCAAATCAACAAAATAACAAGGGTGCACAAATGTATGCACCTGTCTAATTTTGTTTTGATGCATATTGCACATTTTCTGTTAATCCAATAAACCTTATATCACTACTGAAATTTTACTGTGTCCTTCATTTATTTGATAGATCAAAATGAAATTACTGATCCAAACAGCCAATTATTTATAACTGAAAATCATGGAAATTGTCAGAGGTGCCTAAACTTTTGCATACAACTGTATATGATTTCATGCACTCAAACTGTATTAAAGTAATGAACTCAGATATGAAATATATTTTCATGAAATGTAACATAAATTATATATAAATACTATGCTCCAATACAGCTCACAGGCAGGATATCTAAAAAATATACAAAGGGAACATTTGTTAAAGTTTAAGCTTCAAAAGATTCTTTACTTCATCGCTTAATGAGATTAGATCTCTACAAACAAGATGACCATGTTACCTCTCTGGGGTGACAGAGAAACAATTCTGTACTTTACTTCAGATATGCTCAATCTTCAGGAAAGTAAGTAATTATCCCTTGTATGATATACAAATGATGAGACTAACAATACTTTTGAAGGTCTGAATCCACATATACGTCTGGAAAGGTTTTCTAGCTCAGAATCGATCCAAGCATATAGAAGACAAAATTTCATATGAAATGACTTGTACCTAATTTTCATATAGTTTTATTTAATCCTATACTTTATTAAGGAATGACTTCAAATATGGATTATATTTATATTAAAGTGGGATAATAAGGAAATATAAATATTGTTACAATAAATTAATCACTACAGAATTCTAATTAAATTCAATGTAATATCAGAATATGAAATGATTACTCAATTGATTTCAAATAGTTAATACTATAGTATAGCTGATTATTAGTATCATACTAACTAAGTATTAAATTACAATCCTTTTAAGTCTCCCAATATTTAATGAATCATCGCGTTCATCATGTCCTCGAAGTGAAAGCTCAAATGCGCCGGAAAATAGAATACAATTCATAATTTGGGAAAGAACATAACGATTTGTGGTTACTTGATGTTAGTGTTTTTTAACATTCAAACAATATGCACTGACAAGTTGTTGGCGAATATCAATCCTTCATAGCAAATTAAACTCTAATGGGGAGTATAAATGTGATTAGTAGCAATTATTTATATTTTTGGAGTTAAATGTGATAAATCGGCGACACCATAACTCACCCAACTTGAATCACCACTTTGTTTTTCAAACAGGAGACAATAAAAAGAAGATCCTGTTTGCAAAATGACTATTAAGTTAATCTCTTAAGATATTATCAGTAGGAAGTATATATATATATATATTTATATATTTATAATATTTAATATTATGACCATGTCTAATATTTAAATTAATATACAAGAATCCATACTCTTCAGTATACCCATGTCTAGTGTTAAAATATACATGCTCAGTTAAATTATATAATAACATATGTATTAACCAAATGATTAATCAAGATTCAAAGCTGCGAAATAATAAGTATCTTGAATGTACATTTATGAAAATATATTCCTGGATTTAAAGAACCTTCCACTTTATAGAGAAATAAAACCACATCTCAATTATTGTTGCCCTAGCCCCCAGTGTTTGATATTAGGCAATGCAGCCAAAGGCCGTGGCAACATTAAGATAAATACACCAACATTTTACTTTCTACAAAAGAAGATTATTTCTATTACACTAGTGCTTAATAATTAACTTCAAAGGTAAAGATTAAAACAGAATGTTGATAACTCAAGTACAATTTTTGTAAATTAAGTCAATCCGCCTGTCTTTTTTTGAGGCAAATAAATCAATAACATTTTCGGTGAATGTAGGCATGTCATTGATCAATTGTTTTTCAATTGTGAGCATGGCTAGAGCAGTCAGTCTTTCCTCAGTCATGGTGCTCCTTAGAAATGTCTTAACTCGTTTTAAAGTTGAGAAACATCTCTCAGCCTCAGCAGTTGTCACGGGAATAGTCTAAATAATTTGCAACAGTTTGTAGGTCTCCGAAAAAGTACTGTCCAAGTTATTTTCTATTACAAACTGTAGAAGACTGATGGCACCATTCATATTTCGGAAATCTGGTCTTCTGTAAATTACTCCTAGTTCCGTTTTCAGGCGATCTTTCTGTAATATGTCATAAACCGCTGATGTTTGTTCAAGAAGCTGATTTGGAAAATTCTTCTCGTAATCTGCAAATTTTTCAGCTTGGAGGAGAGAAACAGCCGAGTAGTGAGTTATAAAAGAAAATCTATCTTTTACTTGATTCGTGATAACATCGCATATCTCTTTAGCTGCCACAGTCTGAGTAATGTGAATATTTTCTCTCTTCCTTTTCCTTGATGATTCCTCTGTTTCTGATATCGTCATGATCACTGTGTCCATTCTTTTCCTTTCGTTTTCCATTGTCTGCTGGAAAGTGTTAACATGTTTTCGAATAAGTGCCGCGTCTGTTAGTGTTTTCTGAAGTTGGTTGTATAACACATCTACATGTGGCATAATATTGTGAAAAACTGAAAGCCAAAACACAAATACAGAGTCTTGTAACATACGCCGAATAGCCCCAGCTTGATTTATTGCTATTTCTTTTTTCGATGTTGACTCTATTTTTTCCATACATTCAATTAACTGTTCCCTGTTTTCAAACACTGTATTGACGGTTCGACTCTTGAAATTCCACCTGGTGGCTGAACCATGAGGTATCCTTCTTCTAACAGTTTCATCTAGAATAGCTATCCGTTGTGGCGAGTTACTAAAAAAGTTAGTAATGTCACTTAGGTTAGAAAAAAATACTCGAACTTGTTGATTCTGACTGCTTGCTTGGCTGACAATCAAATTGAGTTGATGTGCGTAGCAATGCACAAAATGTGCATTCTTGTAGGTACGTTTAATTATAGCCTGAACACCTGCATGCTGACCACTCATCACGCTTGCACCGTCGTAACTCTGGGATATCAATTTTTCGGGGTTGTCTATAACTTTTTCCAAAGTATTTTGGATACATGTAGCTATAGATTCTGCATCATGTCCAGCTGGATTAGTGAATTCCCAGAATCTCTCAACCGGTTGACCGTTACCTATAATGTATCGAAAAACAACAACCAATTGGAAGGCAGATGAAACATCAGTAGTTTCATCTGCAATCACTGCTACAAAACTTGCTTTTGAGATTTCCTTTTTTATTTGGTTCTGGCAAACAGTAAGCATACAGTCTAATAAATCGTTTTGAATTTCTTTTGACGTTCCTTTAAAAACAGTGGCACTAGCGAGATGTTCTTTTAGAGATGCATCAAGTTCTGCTGAGAAGTTTATAAGACCTCTGAAAATGCCTGGATTTAATGAATCCTCACGTTCGTCATGTCCTCGAAGTGCAAGTTCAAATGCGCCGCAAAATAAAATACAATTAATTATTTTCGAAAGAACATAACGATTTTTCGTTACTTGCTCATTATGTTTTTTAATATTTAAACGATATGCACTGTCAAGTTGTTGTCGAATATCAACCCTTCCTAGCAAATTAAACTCTAATGTGGAGTTTAAATGTGATTGTGAACAATTATGTTTATTTATTTTTTTATTTAAATGTGATAAATCAGCGACACCATAACTCACCCAGCTTGATTCACCACTTTGTTTTGCAAACAGGAGACAATAAAAACAAAAGAGCCTGTTAGATAATTCACAGCCACAAATCCATGGATATTTATCATATACCTCGGGTTTGAATTCTCTTTTGAAATCTCTAGTTTTACATTTTGTCACCTGGATAAGGTTAAGCCTAGGTGTTGGCCTGAGCATTTTAATTTCAATTTTTCTTTCCATGGGTAACGTTGAAAAATGTAATTGCTTTAGCTCAGACACACTGATTTTACTAAGTGCCATCTTAACTGTTAGTTTACACACAAAGAACAGTACTTTGCTGTTATAAAATATATAACTTTAACTAGGTAAGTTGCCTTGCGGCTCTTATAAAATATATAACTTGTAGGTTAGAAGTTTTGCGGTTGTTCTAAAATATATAACTTGTAGGACTGTATGTAAGTAGCTGTGAAGCTGTTATAAAATATATAATTGTTTTAAAAACTCTGAGACTCTCTGCAATCTGCTAATAATTCTAAACTAAAATAGTGTTTTTTTAACTAGTATAATTACAACGGGCAAGGTCAACTACGGTCTAAAACTAGTAAGAGTTTTGTGGTTGTTCTCAAATATATAATTATATATAATAACTTGTGGTAATATAACTAATATAATTAAAATTTATATTTAATTGTACAGTTATGTTAATATAGCAGCACAGCACAGGCAGCAGTTAACTGCTTTTTAGAGAAAAATAAACTTTTACATTTTTTGGCAAAACTTGCAATTTGCTAATTAATAAAAAGTAAACTGACACTGTCTGACAGACTGACTCACTCTGTCTGACAAAATTATCAGGGGACAGGGCCCCAGCCCAGGCAAGAACTCAACTAACTAAGATAGAAGCCTCTCTCAGAAAATTTAATTATAATTAATAATTATTCAGCAGGTTTTTTTAAAAAAAATTCTGCCCAACTCCAAGACAAGTACAAGCAACTAAGTCTGTTAATGTTGTTTTTGTTGCTCCGGCTCAGTCAGCCTCCACTCCCTGCTCTGACCCTCTCTAGTAGGCAAGCCGGCTCTAGCTCTTCTAAATATATATTACAGACTCAGGCTCAGACACAAAGTCAGTGCTAACACTGCTAATGCAAATGCTTATGCGTTTTAAAACTTGTTTTAGACAAGTTCAACAGAGACTGTCACAGTTGAGCTCAGTCACTCCTCTCCGCTCAACAGCAAACTCAGCAATTAATTTTTCGCGCCGTTGATGCGGGGGAGGAGGCTGAGCCATGGTGACGTAACGGCATCGTCGCGTGCAGCCTATCAGCGAGCTGCAAGTTGCAAAAGTGCCACAGGCTGAACTACTGAGGAACTGACAGTCGGAACATGTCCCTCCCCACTCTCGCCGTGATGACGTATACGGCATCGTGGCGTGCAGCCTATCAGAACACAGGCTGAACATGTCCCTCCCCACTTTCGCTCAGTTCAGTGTGTGCGATCAGGGATTGATATAGAAGCATTTGAGGCTGGCCCAGATGCCTGCAGTGAACACATAGACATCACTGACAGGCATCATAGGGCTCTAACCGCACGTGCGATAGAAATAAAAAAAACACACACAACATTTTTTTGGGCTTATATTTTAAAGAATACATGATAAGAAATAGATTTTTGGGGGTTAAAAATAAAATATAATTTTGCCAATAGGAGGCTATTGGAAAAATTATATTTTATGATTTTTTTGGAAGTTAAAAAAAATATATATATATAATTTTTCCAATAGGGGGCTATTGGAAAAATTATATTTTATTCCCATATTTTTTTTTCTCTCAACATCTGACAGGGAGGCACGTGCGGGAGTGCACACATGGAGGAGCCTCCACTGATTCTACCCTGTGTTTAGGGGTATTTGGTGTTGCTTTAAAATATGCATTTAATTGGGATTTAGGAGTCTGGCTAAGTTTAGCTGCTTTATCCTTTGTCTTTGTTTTTGATGCCATTTTTTTCTTTCCCCCCCCCCTGCAGCCATTTTTGTATTTTATGTGTTTTGAGTTCTAGCTTGTCTGAGAAGCCTGAATAAAATATTGTAAGTCTTCTTCTATGTTCTATACATCTGGTATGTTTCAAAAAAGTCCTGTGGTATTTTAGTAGGGTATATAATTTTTTGCTGTTATTTGTATTTGGATTGTGTGAAGGTAATATACCCTTTCTTGAGGTTGTTGTCACGGTTTTTAGTAGGGTAGCTGCATTTAAGCTTTAGTCTTCAGGCATTTTTGCAGCATTAGAGATACATCCTGAAGTTCCTCCATTCTCACTGCCGTTAACTATATATGCATAATGATGGCAGTATGCTTTATAATTATATGTGCTGGTTTTTACCGCCCGCTGGTATTTAGAGTCAGTCAGGAAAGGGTCTAACGCTCACTTTCCAGCCGCGACTTTTCCATACCGCAGATCCCCCTACGCCAATTGCGTATCCTATCTTTTCAATGGGATCTTTCTAACGCCGGTATTTAGAGTCTTGGCTGAAGTGAGCGTTAGAAATCTAACGACAAGACTCCAGCCGCAGAAAAAAGCCAGGAGTTAAGAGCTTTCTGGGCTAACGCTGGTTCATAAAGCTACTGTGCTCTAAAGTACACTAACACCCATAAACTACCTATGTACCCCTAAACCGAGGCCCCCCCACATCGCCACCACTCTATTAATTTTTTTTAACCCCTAATCTGCCGACCGCACACCGCCGCAACCTACATTATCCCTATGTACCCCTAATCTGCTGCCCCTAACATCGCTGACCCCTACATAATATTTATTACCCCCTAATCTGCCCCCCCCAACGTCGCCACTACCTACCTACAATTATTAACCCCTAATCTGCCGACCGGACCTCACCGCCACTATAATAAATGTATTAACCCCTAATCCGCCTCACTCCCGCCTCAAAAACCCTATAATAAATAGTATTAACCCCTAATCTGCCGACCGGACCTCGCCGCTACTCTAATAAATGTATTAACCCCTAAAGCTAAGTCTAACCCTAACCCTAACACCCCCCTAAATTAAATATAATTTAAATCTAACAAAATAAATTAACTCTTATTAAATAAATTATTCCTATTTAAAGCTAAATACTTACCTGTAAAATAAACCCTAATAAAGCTACAATATAAATAATAATTACATTGTAGCTATTTTAGGATTTATATTTATTTTACAGGCAACTTTGTATTTATTTTAACCAGGTACAATAGCTATTAAATAGTTAATAACTATTTAATAGTTACCTAGTTAAAATAATTACAAAATTACCTGTAAAATAATTACAAAATTACCTGTTCCGATCAGCCAATAGAATGCGAGCTCAATCTGATTGAACTTGAATCTAATTGGCTGATTCCATCAGCCAATCAGATTTTTCCTACCTTAATTCCGATTGGCTGATAGAATCCTATCAGCCAATCGGAATTCGAGGGACGCCATCTTGGATGACGTAATTTAAAGGAACCTTCATTCGGATTTAGGACGTCTTTAGAAGAGGATGGATCCGCTTCGGCTGCTTCAAGATGGTCCCGCTCCGCGCCGGATGGAAGAAGATAGAAGATGCCGCTTGGATGAAGATGTTTGCCGGTCCGGATCTCCTCTTCTTGCCGGATAGGATGAAGACTTCAGACCCTCTTCTGGACGGATCGGTGATACCCGGCGTGGTGAAGACAAGGTAGGGAGATCTTCAGGGGCTTAGTGTTAGGTTTTTTAAGGGGAATTTGGGTTAGATTAGGGGTATGTGGGTGGTGGGTTGTAATGTTGGGGGGAGGGGGGTATTGTATGTTTTTTTACAGGCAAAAGAGCAGAATTCTTTGGGTCATGCCCCGCAAAAGGCCCTTTTAAGGGCTGGTAAGGTAAAAGAGCTGTAAAATATTTATTTTAGAATAAGGTAGGGCATTTTTTTATTTTGGGGGGCTTTGTTATTTTTTTAGGGGGCTTAGAGTAGGTGTAATTAGTTTAAAATTCTTGTAATCTTTTTTTATTTTTTGTAATTTAGTGGGGTTTTTTTTTGTAATTTATTGTTTGTTTGTTTTTGTAATTTAGTTTAGTTGATTTAATTGTAGATAATTGTAGATAGTTTATTTAATTAATTTATTGATAGTGTAGTGTTAGGTTTAATTGTAACTTAGGTTAGGATTTATTTTACAGGTAATTTTGTAATTATTTTAACTAGGTAACTATTAAATAGTTATTAACTATTTAATAGCTATTGTACCTGGTTAAAATAAATACAAAGTTGCCTGTAAAATAAATATTAATCCTAAAATAGCTACAATATAATTATTATTTATATTGTAGCTATATTAGGGTTTATTTTACAGGTAAGTATTTAGCTTTAAATAGGAATAATTTATTTAATAAGATTTATTTTATTTCATTAGATTTAAATTATATTTAACTTAGGGGGTATTAGAGTAGCGGTGAAGTCCGGTCGGCAGATTAGGGGTTAATAATTGTAGGTAGGTGGCGGCGACGTTGGGAGCGGCAGATTAGGGGTTAATAAATATAATATAGGGGTCGGCGGTGTTAGGGGCAGCAGATTAGGGGTACATAGGGATAATGTAGGTTGCGGTGGTGTACGGAGCGGCAGATTAGGGGTTAAAAATAATATGCAGGGGTCAGCGATAGCGGGGGCGGCAGATTAGGGGTTAATAAGTGTAAGGTTAGGGGTGTTTAGACTCGGGGTACATGTTAGGGTGTTAGGTGCAGACTTAGGAAGTGTTTCCCCATAGGAAACAATGGGGCTGCGTTAGGAGCTGAACGCTGCTTTTTTGCAGGTGTTAGGTTTTTTTTCAGCTCAAACTGCCCCATTGTTTCCTATGGGGGCATGGGCAAAACTACAGGGGGTGCAGAGGTCGCAGCTGCGACTGGGCCCCTGAGGGTGGGGGCCCAGCTTAAATTTTTTTTTTTTTTTTTATAAAAAACGTTAACCTACCACTGCCTGCACTGATATAATGTGAGTGTGACATTACTACAGGGGTTAGTGTTTCTGTTTTACTGTTTATGTGTGTGTGTATGGTGTGTGTGTGTATGTATGTGACTGTGTGTGTATTTATGCATGTATGTGTGTTTGTGTATGTTTGTGGAACCAAACATACACAAACCTTGTAAACCTTGTTACTACAGCATGGGGGGGAGGGGCAGGGGGTAAACAGTGTCACTATACAGTACCACTATATGCAGTACGGGGGGGCTGAACCATGTCACAGACTACTGTGGTCACTTTATAAAGTACTGGGTGGGTAGGGTCAGGCCAGCCGTCTCACCGGCAGATTACAGACTGTGTCACTAACTTACTATATACAGTACTGGGGGGTTAAATAGAGTCTTTATATACAGTAATAGGGGGTCAGACCATCTCACAGACTGTGGGCATAGGGTACCTCCTTTTGCAGACATGTAATCTGAATCTAATTCACATTTTTTTCTGTGTTATATGTAAAAAAAAAAAAAAAAGTATTAAATTCACTTTTTTTGGAGGGGGGAGGGGTGGTGGGGGGCCCCTTCTTAGATTCTTGCACCTGGGCCCTGTGGTTTCTAGTTACGCCTCTGTATGGGGGAATCGTGCACAAGCACGTTTTTTAAGCTGGCCGCGTCCGTAAGCAACGCTGGTATTGAGAGCTGAAGTGGCGGTAAATATGCCTGTACGCTCCCTTTTTGGAGCCTAACGCAGCCCTTCAGAGAACTCTCAATACCAGCGTTGTTTAAAAGGTGCGGGGGGAAAAAAGCATGCGTAGCTAACGCACCCCTTTGGCCGCAGAACTCTAAATATAGGCGAATGATTTTTTAAAAAAAAATAAAAATCAGATTTTTTTTATTTAAATCGGATTTTTTAGATTTAAATCGGATTTTTTTTAATAAAATGCTTTTTGAGGAAAATATATTACCATCCAAAGGTTATTCCATCATGAAATAAAGATTATTTTTTTAATTATGTAGAATAAGGCTGTATATGTTTAATTTTTTTGGTAAATACATTTCATTAATCCATTCACAATGTCATGCTCTTCCAGTGGTTTTTGTAAGATTATTGGGCAGTTTCTCTGCCTACAAGATGTTATCACAGATGCTTGGTTTACTTTTGCAGTTCTTAAAACTGAATTTGACTCAGCAGAGATCACATGCCTCTTCTTCACAGCAAAAATTTTATAACATGAACAGAGTTGAGAAAGACCTTAATCCTAACTTCTACAAACCTATGAATACAGAATCAACCCCTTCAGTGCTAAGTTTCAAGAAGTTCAGTGAATAGAATAGAAACAATATTTTTCTGATTGTTTGGAGTGGAATAGATCTGCACAAGAAGAAAGTGAAACTAAGTGTGAGGAGGAAGGGGCAAGCAGACAAGCAGTACTGCAAAATGAAAGTGAAACTGGCTGACAGTCTAACGCCTAAAGTTCTGCGTTAGCCGTCAAAAGCAGCGTTAAGGGGTCCTAACGCTGCTTTTGGCCGCCCGCTGGTATTTAGAGTAGGCCAGGTACAGGTGTACCTCTCACTTTCAAGCCACGACTTTTCCATACCATAGATCCCCTTACACCAATTGTGTATCCTATCTTTTCAATTGGATCTTCCTAACACCGGTATTTAGAGTCTTGGCTGAAGTGAACGTTACACCTCTACCGACAAGACTCCTAACGCCCAGGCTGTAGTTAAGAGCTTTATGGGCTAACGCTGGTATATAAAGCTCTTAACTACAGTGCTCTAAAGTACACTAACACCCATAAACTACCTATGTACCCCTAAACCGAGGTCCCCCCACATTGCCGCCACTATAATAAATATTTTTAACCCCTAATCGCCGCCACCTACATTATCCCTATGAACCCCTAATCTGCTGCCCCTAACATCGCCGACACCTACATAATATTTATTAACCCCTAATCTGCCCCCCCCCAACGCCGCCGCCACCTAACTTCAAGTATTAACCCCTAATCTGCCGACCGGACCTCGCCGCTACTATAATAAATGTATTAACCCCTAAAGCTAAGTCTAACCTTAACCCTAACACCCCCCTAAATTAAATATAATTTTAATCTAACGAAATAAATTAACTCTTATTAACTAAAGTATTCCTATTTAAAACTAAATACTTACCTGTAAAAAAAAACTAACGGCTAGATTTAGAGTTTTGTCGGTAACGACCCGCGTAGCTAACGCTGGCTTTTTTCTGGCCGAACCTTTAAAATAACTCTGGTATTGAGAGTCCACAGAATGGCTGCGTTAGGCTCCAAAAAAGGAGCGTAGAGCATATTTAACGCAACTTCAACTCTCGATACCAGAGTTGCTTACGGACGCGGCCAGCCTCAAAAACGTGCTCATGCACGATTCCCCCATAGGAAACAATGGGGCTGTTTGAGCTGAAAAAAAGCTGCGTTCAGCTCCTAACGCAGCCCCATTGTTTGCTATGGGGAAACACTTCCTACGTCTGCACCTAACACTCTAACATGTACCCCGAGTCTAAACACCCCTAACCTTACACTTATTAACCCCTATTCTGCTGCCCCCGCTATCGCTGACCCCTGCATATTATTATTAACCCCTAATCTGCCGCTCCGTAAACCGCCGCTACTTACATTATCCCTATGTACCCCTAATCTGCTGCCCTAACATTGCCGACCCCAATATTATATTTATTAACCCCTAATCTGCCGCCCACAACGTCGCCTCCACCTGCCTACACTTATTAACCCCTAATCTGCCGACCGGACCGCACCGCTATTATAATAAAGTTATTAACCCCTAATCCGCCTCACTAACCCTATAATAAATAGTATAAACCCCTAATCTGCCCTCCCTAACATCGCAGATGGAATCAGCCAATCAGAATCAAGTTCAATCCGATTGGCTGATCCGATCAGCCAATCAGATTGAGCTCGCATTCTATTGGCTGATCGGAACAGCCAATAGAACGCGAGCTCAATCTGATTGGCTGATTGAATCAGCCAATCGGATTGAACTTGATTCTGATTGGCTGATTCCATCAGCCAATCAGAATATTCCTACCTTAATTCCGATTGGCTGATAGAATCCTATCAGCCAATCGGAATTCGAGGGACGCCATCTTGGATGACGTCATTTAAAGGAACCGTCATTCGTCGTCTAGTCGTCGGAGAAGAAGGATGGATCCGCGATGGAGGTCTTCAAGATGGAGCCGGTCCTCATCGGATGAAGATAGAAGATGCCCCTTGGAAGATGATGGTTGCCGGTCCGGATCTACTCTTCTTCCCGGATAGGATGAAGACTTTGGACCCTCTTCTGGACTTCTTCATCCGTCGGATGATGGATGTCTAGCCCCCGCTTGGGCTTGGATGAAGATTTTGGAGCCAGGACGGATCGGTGATACCTGGTGAGGTGAAGACAAGGTAGGAAGATCTTCAGGGGCTTAGTGTTAGGTTTATTTAAGGGGGGTTTGGGTTAGATTAGGGGTATGTGGGTGGTGGGTTGTAATGTTGGGGTGGGGGTATTGTATGTTTTTTTTTACAGGCAAAAGAGCTGAATTTCTTGGGGCATGCCCCGCAAAGGGCCCTGTTCAGGGCTGGTAAGGTAAAAGAGCTTTGAACTTTAGTAATTTAGAATAGGGTAGGGCATTTTTTTATTTTGGGGGTCTTTGTTATTTTATTAGGGGGCTTAGAGTAGGTGTAATTAGTTTAAAATTGTTGTAATATTTTTCTTATGTTTGTAAATATTTTTTTATTTTTTGTAACTTAGTTCTTTTTTATTTTTTGTACTTTAGTTAGTTTATTTCATTGTAGTTATTTGTAGATATTGTATTTAATTAATTTATTGATAGTGTAGTGTTAGGTTTAATTGTAGGTAATTGTAGGTATTTTATTTAATTAATTTAATGATAGTATAGTGTTAGGTTTAATTGTAACTTAGGTTAGGATTTATTTTACAGGTAATTTTGTTATTATTTTAACTAGGTAACTATTAAATAGTTCTTAACTATTTAATAGCTATTGTACCTGGTTAAAATAATTACAAAGTTGCCTGTAAAATAAATATTAATCCTACAATGTAATTATTCGTTATATTGTAGCTATATTAGGGTTTATTTTACAGGTAAGTATTTAGCTTTAAATAGGAATAAGTTATTTAATAAGAGTTAATTTATTTTGTTAGAATAAAATTATATTTAACTTAGGGGGGTGTTAGGGTTAGGGTTAGAATTAGCTTTAGGGGTTAATAAATTTAATAGAGTAGCGGTGCGGTCCGCTCGGCAGATTAGGGGTTAATAAGTGTAGGCAGGTGGAGGCGACGTTGTGGGGGGCAGATTTGGGGTTAATAAATATAATATAGGGGTCGGCGGTGTTAGGGGCAGCAGATTAGGGGTACATAAGGATAACTTAAGTAGCGGCGCTTTGCGGTCGGCAGATTAGGGGTTAATTATTGTAGGTAGTTGGCGGCGACGTTGTGGGGGGCAGATTAGGGGTTAATAAATATAATATAGGGGTCGGCGGTGTTAGGGGCAGCAGATTAGGGGTACATAAGTATAACGTAGGTGGCGGTCGGCAGATTAGGGGTTAAAAAAATTTAATCGAGTGGCGGCGATGTGGGGGGACCTCAGTTTAGGGGTACATAGGTAGTTTATGGGTGTTAGTGTACTTTAGAGCACAGTAGTTAAGAGCTTTATGAACCGGCGTTAGCCCAAAAAGCTCTTAACTACTGACTTTTTTCTGCGGCTGGAGTTTGGTCGTTAGATTTCTAACGCTCACTTCAGACACGACTCTAAATACCGGAGTTAGAAAGATCCCATTGAAAAGATAGGATACGCAATTGACGTAAGGGGATCTGCGGTATGGAAAAGTCGCGGCTGAAAAGTGAGCGTTAGACCCTTTTTTGACTGACTCCAAATACCGGCGGTAGCCTAAAACCAGCGTTAGGAGCCTCTAACGCTGGTTTTCACGGCTACCGCCAAACTCCAAATCTAGGCCTAATATAGCTACAATATTATGAATAATTATATTGTAGCTATTTTAGGATTTATATTTATTTTACAGGCAACTTTATATTTATTTTAACTAGGTACAATAGCTATTAAATAGTTATTAACTATTTAATAGCTACCTAGTTAAAATAATTACAAAATTACCTGTAAAATAAATCTTAACCTAAGTTACAATTAAACCTAACACTACACTATCATTAAATTAATTAAATAAATTAGCTACCAATACCTACAATTAAATACAATTAAATAAACTAAACTAAATTCCAAAAAAAAACAAAACACTAAATTACAGAAAATAAAAAAATATTACAAGAATTTTAAACTAATTACACCTAATCTAAGCCCCCTAATAAAATAAAAAAAATCCAAAATAATAAAAGTCCCTACCCTATTCTACATTAGTCTTCATCCTATCCGGGCAGAAGAGGACATCCGGACCGGCAGACATCTTCATCCAAGCGGCATCTTCTATCTTCATCCACCCGGAGCGGAGCCATCTTCTTCCCAGCCGACACGGATCCATCCTCTTCAACCGACGCCTACTCGCCGAATGAAGGTTCCTTTAAATGACATCATCCAAGATGGCGTCCCTCGAATTCCGATTGGCTGATAGGATTCTATTAGTCAATCGGAATTAAGGTAGGAAAAATCTGATTGGCTGATTCAATCAGCCAATCAGATTCAAGTTCAATCCGATTGGCTGATCCAATCAGCCAATCAGATTGAGCTCGCATTCTATTGGCTGTTCCGATCAGCCAATAGAATGCAAGCTCAATCTGATTGAGGCGAGGTCTGGTTGGCAGGTTAGGGGTTAATACTTGAAGTTAGGTGGCGGCGACGTTGGGGGGGCAGATTAGGGGTTAATAAATATTATGTAGGTGTCGGCGATGTTGGGGGCAGCAGATTAGGGGTTCATAGGGATAATTTAGGTGGCGGCGGTGTCCGGAGCGGCAGATTAGGTTTTAATTGTGTAATGCAGGTGTCAGCGATAGCGGGGTCGGCAGATTAGGGGTTAATAAGTGTAAGGTTAGGGGTGTTTAGACTCGGGGTTCATGTTAGGGTGTTAGGTGCAGACTTAGAGAGTGTTTCCCCATAGGAAACAATGGGGCTGCGTTGGGAGCTTAACGCTGCTTTTTTGCAGGTGTTAGGTTTTTTTTCAGCCAAAACTGCCCCATTGTTTCCTATGGGGGAATTGTGCATGAGCACGTTTTGCCAACTTACCGCTACCGTAAGCAACGCTGGTATTGAGGGTTGAAGTGGCGGTAAATTCGGCTCAACGCTCCCTTTTTGGAGCCTAACGCAGCCCTTCAGACAACTCTAAATACCAGCGTTGTTTGGAAGCAGCGGTAGGAAAAAAAGCTGCGTTAGCTACGCGGGTCTTTACCGACAAAACTCTAAATATAGCCGTAAGTTTCTTAAAATATATATTTTGTTTAGCCAAATTAGTTAACAAACATGGATGTTTGTTTAAGCAAATAACATATGCTGTAATGTTATTGTTTCAGTTGAATAAATCTATTTAAATTGTTATTATTAAGGTAATGATTATTTTTCTCCTTCCTAAGTACAACAGAAAAGTTGTCCAAATATGAATTATATTGATTAACCTATTAAACTGGGGATTAAAAAACTAATATGAAAAGTTGTTATTCTAAAAATCTTCATCTACTTGCATATTAAAGTTATACCAGCAAGAATTAGTCTTTATGTAGAAAACTATGATTTAAATCAAGCCTTACTGACTAGTGATTTAAATCGTGATTTAAATTGTGAATTAAATCAGTTTGATTTAAATCAAATCCACCCTGCTGCCCAGTATCTAAAAATTATATTAAAAACAGGGGCACTTTAGCTCATGAAACTTTACAAAGACGCTTCTTTTTTAAAATACTTACCATTGTGTTATGGTAAACATACTGCCGTTCCTCCGACCGCATCTCCTACTTTATTTAGCTGATCAATGATGAATCCGGGTTCCTCCAATCGTTGCATGCCCCCTTTGGCATCCAGCTCATGGGGCACGCAACGATTGGAGGGAACCAAATTCATCATCGATTTACTTGATACAGTAGAAGATGTGAGCGGAGGAACTGCAGTATGTTTACCTATAACGCAATGGTAAGTATTTTAAAAAAGATGTGTCTTTGTAATGTTTAATGAATTAGGAACAAGCGCCCATGTTTTTAAGATTATTTTTAAATACTGGGCAATAATTAATTAAACTTAATAATTTCACCAATTTGCAGAAGGTTTTGTGTTTCTAATGATTGTTTTTCTGAGGCATATTTGGATGCTGGAAAAGCCAGCTAAAAGATGCTACTACTGTCTCAAGGGGTACGTGAAGATAAATTGCCTGTTCAAGACTTTATTAGGAAACATCCAGTGAGATGCTGCGTTCTTTTTATTGTGATCTCATGAGAAATGCAGGCTAAAAACAAAAGAAAATAGCAGAGGGTATTCTTAAGGGAAGGATTAGGGAAAGCCTAGCCCTACAGTAAGACAGATCTCCCTGTCTCTGTGACGTTCACTTGCCCTCTTCCTTGTATTAGATCTATTTTCTGCACTTTATCATAGCTTTGTTATTATATACACTACATTGTAATAAATCTACATAAATAGGGATACTCTAGAGTTATTTTCTTCTGCCAAGCACCTACCACATCTTTGTTACAGGCTCCTGTGTCAGTTAAAACCCACTGATTTAAAAAACACAAGTAATTTTGTATGTATGTGTTTCCTATTTCAATGTGGCATTGTGTTAGATTGTTGCTATAAAAACACAAACAGTGCATTTCTGATTTAAGATAGTAGTTAAAGGAATCGTCTAGTCAAAATTAAACGTTCATGATTCAGAGCCTGCAATTTTAAGTAGGAATGTAAGCATAGGAGCCCATTTTTGGTTCAGCACCTGGGTAGTACTTTCTGATTGGAGTCAGAAATGTAGCCACCAATCAGCAAGCGCTACCCAAAAATGGGCCAACTCTTAGGCCCCAATTTATCAAAGGTCTTGCGGACCTGATCTGACAGTGCGGATCAGGTCCGCAAGACCTCGCTAAATGCGGAGAGCAATACGCTCTCCGCATTTAACATTGCACCAGCAGCTCACAAGAGCTGCTGGTGCAACGCCGCCCCCTGCTGACTCGCGGCCAATCGGCTGCCAGCAGGGAGGTGTCAATCAACCCGATCGTATTCGATCGGGTTGATTTCCGGCTATTCCTGTCCGCCTGCTCAGAGCAGGCGGACAGGGTTATGGAGCAGCGGTCTTTAGACCGCTGCTTCATAACTTGTGTTTCTGGCAAGTCTGAAGACTCGCCAGAAACACGGCCCTTCAATCACCGTACGGAGCTTGATAAATATGGGCCATTAGCTTTACATTCAAATAAAGATACCAAGAGAACAAAGAAAAAATGATTATAGGATTAAATTAGAAAGTTGCTTAAAATTGCCTGCTCTGTCTGAATCATGAAAGTTTAATTTTGACTAGACTATCCCTTTAATAGACAGTGAAAAATTTGGTTTGTCCAAATCTTTCGGACCGAACATTCGGAAAAATAACTTTTTCAGAATATAATTCGTCTGTTGTACTATTGAAAACAAAATGAATTCTGAATATTCGTGGAACATTTACATTTGTTTTGTTAAACAAATGTAAATGTTCCTTTGCTACAGGAGAAAAAGTTAAACTATAGCCTTATACTTACCTTTAGCGTGCTGGAGAACTGCGCTAATCCCGACACTCCTTTACAGAGCCCGAGGCGGCAATAATAGGAGGCTTAGTGTGGTGTATCTCGGGCCTGCGCTAAAAGACACTCTCCTTTAAAGGGACAGTCTAGGCCAAAATAAACTTTCATGATTCAGATAGAGCATGTCATTTTAAACAATTTTCCAATTTACTTTTATCACCAATTTTGCTTTGTTCTCTTGGTATTCTTAGTTGAAAGCTTAACCTAGGAGGTTCATATGCTAATTTCTTAGACCTTGAAGCCCACCTCTTTCAGAATGCATTTTAACAGTTTTTCACCACTAGAGGGTGTTAGTTCACGTATTTCATATAGATAACACTGTGCTCGTGCACGAGAAGTTACCTGGGAGCAGGCACTGATTGGCTAGACTGCAAGTCTGTCAAAAGAACTGAAAAAAGGGGCAGTTTGCAGAGGCTTAGATACAAGATAATCACAGAGGTTAAAAGTATATTATTATAACTGTGTTAATTATGCAAAACTGGGAAATGGGTAATAAAGGGATTATCTATCTTTTAAAACAATAAAAATTCTGGTGTAGACTGTCCCTTTAACTCAGGTTTTAGTATCAGTTGTGCTAAGCCTTCCATTAGCATTGCAGAAACCCTGTGCAGAAGTGTCTGATTAGCACGGCTCTCCCACATGCTAGGGGTAAGTATTTAAAGGGACATGAAACCCAATATTTTTATTTTCCTTATTTTTCATATTTCAAATAGAGCATATGATTTTAAACAACTTTCCAATTTACTTCTTTTATCCAATTTGCCTTATTCTCTTGGGCCTAGATTTAGAGTTTGGCATTAGCCGTCAAAACCAGCGTTAGAGGCTCCTAACGCTGGTTTTGGGCTACCGCCGGTATTTAGAGTCAGTCAGGAAAGGGTCTAACGCTCACTTTCCAGCCGCGACTTTTCCATACCGCAGATCCCCCTACGCCAATTGCGTATCCTATCTTTTCAATGGGATCTTTCTAACGCCGGTATTTAGAGTCGTGGCTGAAGTGAGCGTTAGAAATCTAACAACAAAACTCCAGCCGCAGAAAAAAGTCAGTAGTTAAGAGCTTTCTGGGCTAACGCCGGTTCATAAAGCTCTTAACTACTGTGCTCTAAAGTACACTAAGACCCATAAACTACCTATGCACCCCTAAACCGAGGCCCCCCCACATCGCCGCCACTCTATTAAAAATTTTTAACCCCTAATCTGCCGACCGCAAACCGCCGCAACCTACGTTATCCCTATGTACCCCTAATCTGCTGCCCCTAATACCGCCGACACCTACATAATATTTATTAACCCCTAATCTGCCGCCCCCGCTATTGCTGACACCTGCATTTTTTTTTAACCCCTAATCTGCCGCTCCGTACACCGCCGCAACCTACATTATACCTATGTACCCCGAATCTGCTGCCCCTAACACAGCCGACCCCTATATTATATTTATTAACCCCTAATCTGCCGCACCCAACGTCGCCACAATTATTAACCCCTAATCTGCCGACCGGACCACACCGCTACTATAATAAATGTATTAACCCCTAAAGCTACGTCTAACCCTAACACCCCCCTAAATTAAATATAATTTAAATCTAACGAAATAAATTAACTCTTATTAAATAAATTATTCCTATTTAAAGATAAATACTTACCTGTAAAATAAACCCTAATATAGCTAAAATATAAATTATAATTATATTGTAGCTAGTTTAGGATTAATATTTATTTTACAGGCAACTTTGTATTTATTTTAACCAGGTACAATAGCTATTAAATAGTTATTTACTATTTAATAACTACCTAGTTAAAATAATTACAAAATTACCTGTAAAATAAATCCTAACCTAAGTTACAATTAAACCTAACACTACACTATCAATAAATTAATTAAATACAATACCTACAAATAACTACAATTAAATAAACTAACTAAAGTACAAAAAATAAAAAAGAACTAAGTTACAAAAAATAAAAAAATATTTACAAACATTAGAAAAATATTACAACAATTTTAAACTAATTACACCTACTCTAAGCCCCCTAATAAAATAACAAAGGCCCCCAAAGTATAAATATGCCCTACCCTATTCTAAATTAAAAAAGTTCAAAGCTCTTTTACCTTACCAGCCCTGAAAAGGGCCATTTGCGGGGCATGCCCCAAATAATTCAGCTCTTTTGCCTGTAAAAAAAAAACATACAATACCCCCCCAACATTACAACCCAGCACCCACATACCCCTAATCTAACCCAAACCCCCCTTAAATAAACCTAACACTAAGCCCCTGAAGATCTTCCTACCTTATCTTCACCATGCCAGGTTCACTGATCCGTCCTCCGAAGTCTTCATCCAAGCCCAAGCGGGGGCTGGCGATCCATAATCCGGCTGAAGTCTTCTATCAAGCGGCTGCTGAAGAGGTCCAGAAGAGGCTCCAAAGTCTTCCTCCTATCCGGGCAGAAGAGTAGATCCGGACCGGCAACCATCTTCTTCAAAGCGGTGACAAGCGGCTCCATGTCGAAGATCAGCCAATAGAATGCAAGCTCAATCTGATTGGCTGATCCAATCAGCCAATCGGATTGAACTTGAATCTGATTGGCTGATTCCATCAGCCAATCAGAATTTTCCTACCTTAATTCCGATTGGCTGATAGAATCCTATCAGCCAATCGGAATTCGAGGGACGCCATCTTGGATGACGTCCCTTAAAGGAACCTTCATTCGGACTTAGGACGTCGCAAGAAGAGGATGGATCCGCGCCGGAGGTCTTCGACATGGAGCCGCTTGTCACCGCTTTGAAGAAGATGGTTGCCGGTCCGGATCTACTCTTCTGCCCGGATAGGAGGAAGACTTTGGAGCCTCTTCTGGACCTCTTCAGCCGCCGCTTGATAGAAGACTTCAACCGGATTATGGATCGCCAGCCCCCGCTTGGGCTTGGATGAAGACTTGGGAGGCTTGGATGAAGACTTCGGAGGACGGATCGGTGAACCTGGCATGGTGAAGATAAGGTAGGAAGATCTTCAGGGGCTTAGTGTTAGGTTTATTTAAGTAAGGGGGGTTTGGATTAGATTAGGGGTATGTGGGTGGTGGGTTGTAATGTTGGAGGGGGGGTATTGTATGTTTTTTTTTACAGGCAAAAGAGCTGAATTATGTGGGGCATGCCCCGCAAATGGCCCTTTCAGGGCTGGTAAGGTAAAAGAGCTTTGAACTTTTTTAATTTAGAATAGGGTAGGGCATTTTTTTATTTTGGGGGTCTTTGTTATTTTATTAGGGGGCTTAGAGTAGGTGTAATTAGTTTAAAATTGTAATATTTTTCTAATGTTTGTAAATATTTTTTTATTTTTTGTAACTTAGTTCTTTTTATTTTTTGTACTTTAGTTAGTTTATTTAATTGTAGTTATTTGTAGGTATTGTATTTAATTAATTTATTGATAGTGTAGTGTTAGGTTTAATTGTAACTTAGGTTAGGATTTATTTTACAGGTAAATTGGTAATTATTTTAACTATTTTAGCTATTAAATAGTTCTTAACTATTTAATAGCTATTGTACCTGGTTAAAATAATTACAAAGTTGCCTGTAAAATAAATATAAATCCTAAAATAGCTACAATATAATTATTCGTTATATTGTAGCTATATTAGGGTTTATTTTACAGGTAAGTATCTTTAAATAGGAATAATTTATTTAATAAGAGTTAATTTATTTTGTTAGATTTAAATTATATTTAATTTAGGGGGGGTGTTAGTGTTAGGGTTAGACTTAGCTTTAGGGGTTAATCCATTTATTAGAGTAGCGGCGAGATCCGGTCGACAGATTAGGGGTTAATAATTGAAGTTAGGTGTCGGCGATGTTAGGGAGGGCAGATTAGGGGTTAATACTATTTCTTATAGGGTTATTGAGGCGGGAGTGAGGCGGATTAGGGGTTAATAACTTTATTATAGTAGCGGTGAGGTGCGGTCGGCAGATTAGGGGTTAATTATTGTAGGTAGCTGGTGACGACGTTGTAGGGGGCAGATTAGGGGTTAATAAATATAATATAGGGGTCGGCGGTGTTAGGGGCAGCAGATTAGGGGTACATAGGGATAACGTAGGTTGCGGCGGTGTACGGAGCGGCAGATTAGGGGTTAATAATAAAATGCAGGGGTCAGTGATAGCGGCGGCGGCAGGATAGGGGTTAATAAGTTTAAGGTTAGGGGTGTTTAGACTCGGGGTACATGTTAGAGTGTTAGGTGCAGACTTAGGAAGTGTTTCCCCATGGTAAACAATGGGGCTGCGTTAGGAGCTGAACGCTGCTTTTTTGCAGGTGTTAGGTTTTTTTTCAGCTCAAACGGCCCCATTGTTTCCTATGGGGGAATTGTGCACGAGCACGTTTTTTAAGCTGGCCGCGTCCGTAAGCACCGCTGGTATCGAGAGTTGCAGTTGCGGTAAATATGCTATACACTCCTTTTTTGGAGCCTAACGCAGCCCTTCTGTGAACTCTAAATACCAGCGGTATTTAAAAGGTGCGGCCAGAAAAAAGCACGCGTAGCTAACGCACCCCTTTGGCCGCAAAACTCTAAATCTAGGCGTTGGTATCTATTTTTGAAGGAGCAGCTATGCACTACTACTAGGAGCTATGTGAAGACATCTGGTGAACCAATGAAAATAGGTAGTTTTATGCATCCACCAATCAGCAGCTAGCTCCCAATAATGCTTTGCTGCTCCTGAGCCTGCCTAGATATGCTTTTCAACTAAGGATACAAAGAGAATAAAGCAATTTAGATAATAGAAGCAATTTGGAAAGTTGTTTAAAATCACATGTTCTGTCTGAATCATGAAATAAAAAATTTGGGTTTCATGTTCCTTTAACCCCCGAAAGGTAATTTAAAGGAATCAAATGAATACTGACGAATATCGTCAGTATGTCTTTGTTTTCTTTAAATTTAGTTGGTGTGTTAGTTTGTGAAAAAATGTATATCCAAAACGAATGCACAAGCCCAGTCTTTCAAAAGATAGAATCACGTTATAGAAGTACATTGTGCCACGTACTGACAGCATCAGACCTTGCACTTGTAATAAACAGACACTCTTTGGAGTCCATTTATTAAGCATCGCATGCTGCTTCGAAGCCCCATCGTTTCCTGTCTGCCTGAAACGGAAGTTAAGTAGCAGCGATCGGGATGATTGACGGCCCCTGCTAGCGGCTGTATGCTGTCGGCATTTATTGAGGTCGAGTGGACAGGATTCGCTACAGCGAATCCTGTCCGCTCGACCTTTGTTAAATCAACCCTTTTGTGTTTCTCAAGTTTCAGCTCCATGATATGCTGTTTAGTAGCTGAGAAGGTCCACTAAGCTCGAACCACTGTTTCAAAAATCCTTTCAAACCAACCGTGAAACTAATTGACTTAAAAAGCTTAATAGTGAGTCCGGCATTGTGTGAGAGTGTGTATAACATCTGTATATTTTATAGGGTTAATGTGTATGTTAGTGAGTGCTGGTGTGTTATTGCATGTGTGTGTATGAGTCTGGCATTGTGTGAGAGTGTGTATAAAATTTGTATATTTTATAGGGTTAATGTGTATGTTAGTGAGTGCTGGTGTGTTATTGCATGTGTGTGTGTGAGTCTGGCATTGTGTGAGAGTGTGTATAACATCTGTATATTTTATAGGGTTAATGTGTATGTTAGTGAGTGCTGGTGTGTTATTGCATGTGTGTGTGTGAGTCTGGCATTGTGTGAGAGTGTGTATAACATCTGTATATTTTATAGGGTTAATGTGTATTTAGTGAGTGCTGGTGTGTTATTGCATGTGTGTGTGAGAGTCTGGCATTGTGTGAGAGTTTGTATAACATCTGTATATTTTATAGGGTTAATGTGTATGTTAGTGAGTGCTGGTGTGTTATTGCATGTGTGTGTATGAGTCTGGCATTGTGTGAGAGTGTGTATAACATCTGTATATTTTATAGGGTTAATGTGTATGTTAGTGAGTGCTGGTGTGTTATTGCATGTGTGTGTGTGAGTCTGGCATTGTGTGAGAGTGTGTATAACATCTGTATATTTTATAGGGTTAATGTGTATGTTAGTGAGTGCTGGTGTGTTATTGCATGTGTGTGTGTGAGTCTGGCATTGTGTTAGAGTGTGTATAACATCAGTATATTTTATAGGGTTAATGTGTATTTAGTGAGTGCTGGTGTGTTATTGCATGTGTGTGTGTGTGAGTCCGGCATTGTGTGAGAGTGTGTATAACATCTGTATATTTTATAGGGTTAATGTGTATGTTAGTGAGTGCTGGTGTGTTATTGCATGTGTGTGTGTAAGTCTGGCATTGTGTGAGAGTGTGTATAACATCTGTATATTTTATAGGGTTAATGTGTATGTTAGTGAGTGCTGGTGTGTTATTGCATGTGTGTGAGTCTGGCATTGTGTGAGAGTGTGTATAACATCTGTATATTTTATAGGGTTAATGTGTATGTTAGTGAGTGATAGTGTGTTATTGCATGTGTGTGTGTGAGTCTGGCATTGTGTGAGAGTGTGTATAACATCTGTATATTTTATAGGGTTAATGTGTATGTTAGTGAGTGCTGGTGTGTTATTGCATGTGTGTGTGTGAGTCTGGCATTGTGTGAGAGTGTGTATAACATCTGTATATTTTATAGGGTTAATGTGTATGTTAGTGAGTGCTGGTGTGTTATTGCATGTGTGTGTGTGTGAGTCTGGCATTGTGTGAGAGTGTGTATAACATCTGTATATTTTATAGGGTTAATGTGTATGTTAGTGAGTGCTGGTGTGTTATTGCATGTGTGTGAGTCTGGCATTGTGTGAGAGTGTGTAGAACATCTGTATATTTTATTGGGTTAATGTGTATGTTAGTGAGTGCTGGTGTGTTATTGCATGTGTGTGTGTGAGTCTGGCATTGTGTGAGAGTGTGTATAACATCTGTATATTTTATAGGGTTAATGTGTATGTTAGTGAGTGCTGGTGTGTTAATGCATGTGTGTGTGTGAGTCTGGCATTGTGTGAGAGTGTGTATAACATCTGTATATTTTATAGGGTTAATGTGTATGTTAGTGAGTGCTGGTGTGTTATTGCATGTGTGTGTGTGTGAGTCTGGCATTGTGTGAGAGTGTGTATAACATCTGTATATATTATAGGGTTAATGTGTATGTTAGTGAGTGCTGGTGTGTTATTGCATGTGTGTGTGTGAGTCTGGCAGTGTGTGAGAGTGTGTATAACATCTGTATATTTTATAGGGTTAATGTGTATGTTAGTGAGTGCTGGTGTGTTATTGCATGTGTGTGTTTGAGTCTGGCGTTGTGTGAGAGTGTGTATAACATCTGAATATTTTATAGGGTTAATGTGTACGTTAGTGAGTGCTGGTGTGTTATTGCATGTGTGTCTGGCATTGTGTGAGAGTGTGTATAACATCTGTATATTTTATAGGGTTAATGTGTATGTTAGTGAGTGCTGGTGTGTTATTGCATGTGTGTGTGTGTGTCTGGCATTGTGTGAGAGTGTGTATAACATCTGTATATTTTATAGGGTTAATGTGTATGTTAGTGAGTGCTGGTGTGTTATTGCATGTGTGTGTGTAATTCTGGCATTGTGTGAGAGTTTGTATAACATCTGTATATTTTATAGGGTTAATGTGTATGTTAGTGAGTGCTGGTGTGTTATTGCATGTGTGTGTGTGAGTCTGGCATTGTGTGAGAGTGTGTATAACATCTGTATATTTTATAGGGTTAATGTGTATGTTAGTGAGTGCTGGTGTGTTATTGCATGTGTGTGTATGAGTCTGGCATTGTCTGATAGTGTGTATAACATCTGTATATTTTATAGGGTTAATGTGTATTTAGTGAGTGCTGGTGTGTTATTGCATGTGTGTGAGTCTGGCAATGTGTGAGAGTGTGTATAACATCTGTATATTTTATAGGGTTAATGTGTATTTAGTGAGTGCTGGTGTGTTATTGCATGTGTGTGTGTGTGAGTCTGGCATTGTGTGAGAGTGTGTATAACATCTGTATATTTTATAGGGTTAATGTGTATGTTAGTGAGTGCTGGTGTGTTATTGCATGTGTGTGTGTGAGTCCGGCATTGTGTGAGAGTGTGTATAACATCTGTATATTTTATAGGGTTAATGTGTATGTTAGTGAGTGCTGGTGTGTTATTGCATGTGTGTGTGTGTGAGTCTGGCATTGTGTGAGAGTGTGTATAACATCTGTATATTTTATAGGGTTAATGTGTATGTTAGTGAGTGCTGGTGTGTTATTGCATGTGTGTGTGTGAGTCTGGCATTGTGTGAGAGTGTGTATAACATCTGTATATTTTATAGGGTTAATGTGTATGTTAGTGAGTGCTGGTGTGTTATTGCATGTGTGTGTATGAGTCTGGCATTGTCTGATAGTGTGTATAACATCTGTATATTTTATAGGGTTAATGTGTATTTAGTGAGTGCTGGTGTGTTATTGTATGTGTGTGTGTGTGAGTCTGGCAATGTGTGAGAGTGTGTATAACATCTGTATATTTTATAGGGTTAATGTGTATGTTAGTGAGTGCTGGTGTGTTATTGCATGTGTGTGTGTGAGTCCGGCATTGTGTGAGAGTGTGTATAACATCTGTATATTTTATAGGGTTAATGTGTATGTTAGTGAGTGCTGGTGTGTTATTGCATGTGTGTGTGTGTGAGTCTGGCATTGTGTGAGAGTGTGTATAACATCTGTATATTTATAGGGTTAATGTGTATGTTAGTGAGTGCTGGTGTGTTATTGCATGTGTGTGTGTGAGTCTAGCATTGTGTGAGAGTGTGTATAACATCTGTATATTTTATTTTTTTTAAATGTATTAACCTGAGTTTTATTTATTCTTTTAACTTTAGTAGAAACCACCTTACTGGGTGCCAAATAATTCTTTAAAGTGGGTGCCCTTTTAAACACACAAACAGGTTTTTCTCCAATAAGATCTTTTAGAATTGAATCCACAGACCAATGTTTATTCAATATGTCTATAATATCCCTATAATTACTATTAAATTTAGTAATAAATTTAGTAGAGTTGGTAAATTTACTGTCAATGTCCTTGATTTTATTTTTCTTCTCAAGAAAGGATTCCCTATTAAGGGCTAATACCCTGTCCCTACTATTAGATAGAAGTGGGGTTATATTTTTTTATCTAAAAATCTTTTCTCTAAAATTTTAGACTCCTCTAAAAAATCCTCCACTTTCGTACAGTTACGTCTAATACGTCTGAACTGGCTAAATGGAATATTGTCCAACCATTTTGGATGAAGATCCTTATATCTAGCTCTGTCATACTGTATTATTTAACCAACAGTTGTGTTAAAGGGCGCTTTTGTTTCTCTGCGCATTTTAATTTTTTTGCCGGTCACGTGACCCTCTCCTTTCATCCGGCTTAGTTCCTGAACGGAGTGGCGCCATTTTAAGCTGCTTCTGAATGTCGGATCGTTTATCGATCATTTGTGCAGCTCTTTCTTGGTGGTGAGAGGTATATGTTAAAATCGAAGGGTCAGGTAGGCCACCTCAGTCAATCTGAGGTGTAGAGCTACCGTTTTATTTGTAAGATAAAGAATAAACATCAAAATTTTCTGTGATATTTTCCTGAGGAATTAAAAAAAAGATTTAAGATGCAGTGTCATTTTATTTTCTGGTCATTCCAATTGTCAGGGTTTCTTCCCTGTTGTTTGCCATGTGCTGCTGGCAGCCATTTTACTCCCCTCTCTTCCTGACTATGGTGCATTGTGGGGGATGCTGCTCATTTCCTACACTTCCTTTTATGGCCAGACTGGTGTGCATCATCCATGTGAGACAGGATGCAGTCTCAGAATTGTGATGTCATCACTTATTATTTAAAGGGCCTCTGTTCAGTATGCTTTGCCTTTGCGTTGTCTCAGACCTGTTTGTGAGAGTTCATGTGTATTACCTGGCTGTCTGACGTCCTTCCTGGTTCCTGATCCCTGGCTTGTTCCTGACTCTGCTGTTTTCCTTGTTCCTGATTCCGGCTTGTCTGACTATTCGCTTTGGCGCCTGACTCGGCTCGTCTGACTACCAGCTCTGGTTTTGACTCCTGGCTTGTTATTTGACTTGTGGACTTTTTATTATTTTTTGCTATGAATAAAGGTGTGATTATATTTGCACTTCTCATCTCAGTCTGATTCCTGGCACCCTGACACCAATTAATTGGGCATTATTTCTATCATGGACATGGATCAGGGGTCTACCCCTATGGATAAATGCTTATTGTGTCTTGAAGCCCAAATTGTTTTCCCTATGCAATTTTGTTCCTCATGTTTACAAAAGACTTTAAAATTTAAAGATAAACTTGAGCCTCATGCTGTTCAGGCAATACCACAGCTTTCTCCCCAAACGTCCCAAGCCTCAATGGTTACACATATAGTGCCCTGCAATTCCTCTCAGCCTCCTGGAGGAGTTTTTGTGCCATCAAATTTTGCAGCACTGATATCTTCTGCGATATCTGCAGCATTATCTGCTTTTCCCATGCAAATCTCAGATTCGGACAGCATAATTCCCTCATCTAATACTGAAGAAGTAAACTTCAGATTTAAGCTTGAACACCTTCGTGTATTGTTAAAGGAGGTATTGGCTACTTTGAACGACTACGATACTTCTGTCGTTGTCAACCCTAAGAAATCTAGTAAACTTAATAAATACTATGATGTTCCTTCCTCTGTGGAAGTATTTCCTGTTCCAGACCATGTGACAGAGATTATTTCACAGGAATGGGAGAAGCCAGGGATACCTTTATCCCCATCTTTAAAAAGATGTTTCCTGTTACTGACTCCATTAAAGATTCATGGCACACGGTGCCTAAAGTAGAAGGGGCTATTTCTAATCTGGCTAAGAGAACTACGATCCCATGGACAAGAAGTTGGAGGCTTATTTGAAAAAGAGGTATGTTCATCAGGGTCTTCAGTGGTAACCTGCAGTTTGTATTGCCTTTCTGAATTTATTTTAGTGGAGACTCCGTTAGAGGAGATCCAAGGTTCTCAAACTAGCCAATTGCTTTATTTCTGATGCTAACATGCAAGTTATTAGACTGGGAGCCAAGATGTCTGGTTTCACTGTCCTAGCCCGCCAGGCTTTGTGGCTAAAGTCTTGGTCAGCTGTTACCTCCAAGTCCAAACTTCTAGTGCTTCCTTACAAGGGTAAAACCTTGTTTGGACCTGGTCTGGCAAAAATAATTTCTGATATTATGGGTGGAAAAGTGTATTTTTTACCTTAAGACAAGAAAAACAGACCTAAAGGACGTCAAATAAATTTTCGTTCCTTTCGTAACTTCAAAGGACAAAAGTCTTCCTCTCCCTCTTCCAAACAGGAATAATCAACGCTCTCTCCTGTTTGATGACTTTGCAGAATCTGGTATGCAGACCTAGTGAAGATGTCTTCTCTACCACCTTGGAGGTTACCTCTGAGGAAGGACCTTCTAACTCAGGGTCCATTCCTCCATCCAAATCTCTTTCTCTGAAGCTGACTGCTTGGAGATTGAACGCTTAGTTCTGGCTAAGCGTGGGTTTTCTGAGTCGGTCATTGAGACCATGCTGCAGGCTCGCAATCCTGTAACTCGTAAAATTCACCATAAGGTATGGCGTAAATACCTTTATTGTTGTGAATCAAAGGGCTACTCTTGGAGTAGGGTCAGGATTCCTAGAATTTTATCTTTTCTCCAGGAAGGTCTGGAGAAAGGGTTGTCAGTCAGTTCTCTGAAAGGTCAGATTTCTGCATTAACTATTCTTTTACATAAGCGTCTGGCGGATCTGGTGCAATCTTTTTTGTCAGACCCTGGTCAGAATCAGGCCTGTGTTTAAACCTGTTGCTCCTCTTTGGAGCCATAATCTTGTTCTTAACATTTTTGCAGCAGGCTCCGTTTGAGCCAATGCATTCCATAGATATTAAGTTGTTATCTTGGAAGGTTTTGTTTCTTATTGCCATCTCTTCTGCTTGGAGAGTTTCTGAACACTCGGCTTTGCAGTGTGATTCGCTTTACCTTATCTTTCATGCGGATAAGGCGGTTCTTAATACTAAATTGGGGTTTCTCCCTAAAGTTGTTTCGGATAGAAATATTAATCAGGAAATTGTTGTTCCTTCTCTCTGTCCCAATCCTCCTTCTCATAAAGAACGTCTGTTGCACAACTTGGATGTTGTGCGTGCTCTTATATTCTACCTACAGGCTACTAAGGATTTTCTCCAGTCTTCTGCCCTGTTTGTTTGTTTCTCTGGAAAGCGTAAAGGTCAGAAGGCTACTTCTACTTCTCTTTCCATCTGGTTGAGAAGCATAATTCATTTTGCTTATGAGACTGCTGGACAGCAGCCTCCTGAGAGAATTACAGCTCATTCCACTAGGGCTGTCTTCTCTTCTTGAGCTTTCAAAAATGAAGCTTCTGTGGAACAGATTTGCAAGGCTGCAACTTGGTCCTCTCTGTATACTTTTTCCAAATATTCCAGATTTGATACTTTTGCCTCGGTTGAGGCTTCTTTTGGGAGAAAGGTTTTTCAAGTGGTGGTGCCTTCTGTTTAGGTCTGCCTGTCTAGTTATCCCTCCTAGTCATCTGTGTCCTCTAGCTTGGGTATTGGCTCCCACTAGTAATTGGAATGATGTTGTGGACTCTCCATATCTTAGGAAAGAAAACATTTATGCTTACCTGATACATTACTTTCTTTCTGGATATGGAGAGTCCACAACCCCACCCCTAATTAAGACAGTTATTTTTTACTAAACCTCAGGCACCTCTACACCTTTGTGTTATTCAATTTTCCATTTCCCTTCGGTCGAATGATTATGGGTAGGGGAGTGACACTTAACAGCTTTGCTGTGGTGCTCTTTGCCTCCTCCTGCTGGCCAGGAGTGATATTCCTACTAGTAACTGGAATGACGTCGTGGACTCTCCATATCCGAAAGAAAGAAATTTATCAAGTAAGCATAAATTTTGTTTTTTGGCACGCCCCGGTCCTATGCATTGTTAACCTCCCATCTGCTGGGGTTATGTCTTGTTTAATTATAAACTAGTGGGCATTCATTCATGTGCTTGTCTATTATGATCACTTGAGGTATTTATTAAACTTATTTATGTTTTCATAGAAGTTTCTAAGCCTTTCAGGTGATTTCTTGGTATTTGCTGCCATCTAGTGGCAGTTCTATGTAATTGCTCTACTGCAAATGTTTTCTTTATTTGATTAAAGGGACATAATACTCATATGCTAAATCACTTGAAACTGATGCAGTATAACTGTAAAAAGCTGACAGGAAAATATCACCTGAGCATCTCTATGTAAAAAAGGAAGATATTTTACCTCACAATTTCCTCAGCTCAGCCGAGTAAGTTCTGTGTAAAAAGTTATACTTCACCTGCTCCCAGCTGCAGGTAAAAAAAAAATAAAAAAAATGAAGAAATGAACAGCATCCAATCAGCATCAGCAGTGCTGAGGTCATGAACTCTTACTGTGATCTCATGAGATTTGACTTAACTCTCATGAGATTTCATAGTAAGCTTCCTTAACCTGATTGGTGAAATAATATGAGAGTTCACGAGGCTCATCCTTTCAGCTGTCCCAGGACAGACACACTAAAATGCTGCTTAGAAATCCTTTACAATGGGAGGTGGCTACTGAGGAACTTTTGAGGTAAAATATCTTTCTTTTTTACATAGAGATGTTCAGGAGATATTTTCTAGTCAGCTTTTTACAGCTATGCTGCATCACTTTCAAGTGTTTAAACATTTGGGTATTATGGCCCTTTAAGGAAAGAATATTTACCTACTTATTCCTTAGAAGTTCCAAATGAACCTAGTTTAGGTACCTGATATATGGGATCGATATCATGTTTCTTCTCATATGGAGGAGGTTTTTTTGGCTAATGTATGGGACTCTTGCTTTTTCTTAGTGTTTTTGGGACACTGACTCGATTATTTCGATACAATTAATGTATAGGGAATCAATATCTTATTTTTTCCCATGTTGAAGAGAATTCTTCTTTTGCCTGGTGGCATTATGTATGGTCCTTTTCTTTTAATACATTATCCTCTTATTGATCTAAGTATTTAGATTTCTCTCATATTGGAAGAATATCTACCCTTGTTTGGTACATGATGTTTTTTGTCATATGTCAAATCATATTTTATTAA
Organism: Bombina bombina; assembly: GCF_027579735.1. NCBI lineage: Eukaryota > Metazoa > Chordata > Amphibia > Anura > Bombinatoridae > Bombina > Bombina bombina. Next base: position 520,325,376 of record NC_069505.1, on the reverse strand, counting down.
TGATTTTGGGACATTAATATGTTTAGTTTTATTAATATAAGAACATAGTAAGGAGGTGTCCTTCTACTGTCTGTTCCATCATATGTTATCTTTTGTACGAACATATTCTTTATTTGGTTAAGGGTTATTTCCTGTTTTTTAAGTGTTTTCGCTGACATTAGATGTCATTTTAATCATCCTGTCAGTTTTGCTCTTTCTACTATTTCAGTCTATGTGGCCTTCAGCTTTATTAAAATGGTGCTTCTCCATATCAGGAGAAGATACAGTGTTGGAAGGTATTTGGTCTCATGGGTACCTGCAGGTCATTATTCCTTTTGCCCTTTCCATTTGAGATCTCTCCAACTAGGTATGCTCTGTCCAAAGACAGGCGTTTTATCGGATCTGTATTGGTTAATTGTTCTAGTCAACCTTACATGACTCCTGAGGCCATCATGACACTTAACAGCTTTGCTGTGGTGCTCTTTGCCTCCTCCTGCTGGCCAGGAGTGATATTCCCACTAGTAACTGGAATGACGATGTGGACTCTCCATATCCGAAAGAAAGAAATTGATCAGGTTAGCATAAATTTAGTTTTTTGGCACGCCCCGGTCCTATGCATTGTTAACCTCCCATCTGCTGGGGTTATGTCTTGTTTAATTATTTGGATACAAAGGAGGGTATCCCCTGTTGGCGGTAATAAAGGTAGTGGGAATAAACACACAGTGTAGTATTATCATGTGTTATAGAGATAGACCAATTGCCAATACAGTCTTGTGGGCATTCATGTGCTTGTCTATTATGATTACTTGAGGTGTTTCTTAAACTTATTTATGTTTTCATAGAAGTTTCTAAGGCCTAGATTTGGAGTTTGGCGGTAGCCGTGAAAACCAGCGTTAGAGGCTCCTAACGCTGGTTTTAGGCTACCACCGGTATTTGGAGTCATTCAAAAAAGGGTCTAACGCTCACTTTTCAGCCGCGACTTTTCCATACCGCAGATCCCCTTACGTCAATTGCGTATCCTATCTTTTCAATGGGATCTTTCTAACTCCGGTATTTAGAGTCGTGGCTGAAGTGAGCGTTAGAAATCTAACGACAAAACTCCAGCCGCAGAAAAAAGTCAGTAGTTAAGAGCTTTTTGGGCTAACGCCGGTTCATAAAGCTCTTAACTACTGTACTCTAAAGTACACAAAGTACGAGGTCCCCCCACATCGCCGCCACTCGATTAAATTTTTTTAACCCCTAATCTGCCGACCGCCACCTACGTTATACTTATGTACCCCTAATCTGCTGCCCCTAACACCGCCGACCCCTATATTATATTTATTAACCCCTAACCTGCCCCCCACAACGTCGCAGCCAGCTAACTACAATAATTAACCCCTAATCTGCCGACCGCAAAGAGCCGTCACCTACATTATAGCTATGTACCCCTAATCTGCTGCCCCTAACACCGCCGACCCCTATATTATATTTATTAACCCCTAATCTGCCCCCCACAACGTCGCCTCCACCTGCCTACACTTATTAACCCCTAATCTGCCGAGCGGACCGCACCGCTATTATAATAAAGTTATTAACCCCTAATCCGCCTCACTAACCCTATAATAAATAGTATTAACCCCTAATCTGCCCTCCCTAACATCGCCGACACCTAACTTCAAACATTAACCCCTAATCTGCCGACTGGAGCTCACCGCTATTCTAATAAATGTATTAACCCCTAAAGCTAAGTCTAACCCTAACACTAACACCCCCCTAAGTTAAATATAATTTAAATCTAACGAAATTAATTAACTCTTATTAAATAAATTATTCCTATTTAAAGCTAAATACTTACCTGTAAAATAAATCCTAATATAGCTACAATATAAATTATAATTATATTATAGCTATTTTAGGATTTATATTTATTTTACAGGTAACTTTGTATTTATTTTAACCAGGTACAATAGCTATTAAATAGTTAAGAACTATTTAATAGCTAAAATAGTTAAAATAATTACAAATTTACCTGTAAAATAAATCCTAACCTAAGTTACTATTAAACCTAACACTACACTATCAATAAATTAATTAAATAAAATACCTACAATTACCTACAATTAAACCTAACACTACACTATCAATACATTAATTAAATACAATATCTACAAATAAATACAATTAAATAAACTAACTAAAGTACAAAAAATAAAAAAGAACTAAGTTACAAAAAATAAAAAAATATTTACAAACATTAGAAAAATATTACAACAATTTTAAACTAATTACACCTACTCTAAGCCCCCTAATAAAATAACAAAGCCCCCCAAAATAAAAAAATGCCCTACCCTATTCTAAATTACAAAAGTTCAAAGCTCTTTTACCTTACCAGCCCTGAACAGGGCCCTTTGCGGGGCATGCCCCAAGAAATTCAGCTCTTTTGCCTGTAAAAAAACACATACAATACCCCCCCCACCCACATACCCCTAATCTAACCCAAACCCCCCTTAAATAAACCTAACACTAAGCCCCTGAAGATCTTCCTACCTTATCTTCACCATACCAGGTATCACCGATCCGTCCTGGCTTCAAAATCTTCATCCAACCCAAGCGGGGGCTGGCGATCCATCATCCGACGGCTGAAGAAGTCCAGAAGAGGGTCCAAAGTCTTCATCCTATCCGGGAAGAAGAGTAGATCCGGACCGGCAACCATCTTCTTCCAAGCGGCATCTTCTATCTTCATCCGATGAGGACCGGCTTCATCGTGAAGACCTCCAGCGCGGACCCATCTTCTTCCGACGACGTCCAACTGAAGAATGACGGTTCCTTTAAGGGACGTCATCCAAGATGGCGTCCCTCGAATTCCGATTGGCTGATAGGATTCTATCAGCCAATCGGAATTAAGGTAGGAATATTCTGATTGGCTGATGGAATCAGCCAATCAGAATCAAGTTCAATCCGATTGGCTGATCCGATCAGCCAATCAGATTGAGCTCGCATTCTATTGGCTGATCGGAACAGCCAATAGAATGCGAGCTCAATCTGATTGGCTGATCGGATCAGCCAATCGGATTGAACTTGATTCTGATTGTCTGATTCCATCAGCCAATCAGAATTTTCCTACCTTAATTCCGATTGGCTGATAGAATCCTATCAGCCAATCGGAATTCGAGGGACGCCATCTTGGATGACGTCCCTTAAAGGAACCGTCATTCTTCAGTTGGACGTCGTCGGAAGAAGATGGGTCCGCGCTGGAGGTCTTCACGATGGAGCCGGTCCTCATCGGATGAAGATAGAAGATGCCGCTTGGAAGAAGATGGTTGCCGGTCCGGATCTACTCTTCTTCCCGGATAGGATGGAGACTTTGGACCCTCTTCTGGACTTCTTCAGCCGTCGGATGATGGATCGCCAGCCCCCGCTTGGGTTGGATGAAGATTTTGAAGCCAGGACGGATCGGTGATACCTGGTATGGTGAAGATAAGGTAGGAAGATCTTCAGGGGCTTAGTGTTAGGTTTATTTAAGGGGGGTTTGGGTTAGATTAGGGGTATGTGGGTGGTGGGTTGTAATGTTGGGGGGGGGTATTGTATGTGTTTTTTTTACAGGCAAAAGAGATGAATTTCTTGGGGCATGCCCCGCAAAGGGCCCTGTTCAGGGCTGGTAAGGTAAAAGAGCTTTGAACTTTTGTAATTTAGAATAGAGTAGGGCATTTTTTTATTTTGGGGGGCTTTGTTATTTTATTAGGGGGCTTAGAGTAGGTGTAATTAGTTTAAAATTGTTGTAATATTTTTCTAATGTTTGTAAATATTTTTTTATTTTTTGTAACTTAGTTAGTTTATTTAATTGTATTTATTTGTAGATATTGTATTTAATTCATTTATTGATAGTGTAGTGTTAGGTTTAATTGTAGATAATTGTAGGTATTGTATTTAATTAATTTATTGATAGTCTAGTGTTAGGTTTAATTGTAACTTAGGTTAGGATTTATTTTACAGGTAATTTTGTAATTATTTTAACTATTTTAGCTATTAAATAGTAAATAACTATTTAATAGCTATTGTACCTGGTTAAAATAAATACAAAGTTACCTGTAAAATAAATATTAATCCTAAAATAGCTACAATATAATTATAATTTATAGTGTAGCTATATTAGGGTTTATTTTACAGGTAAGTATTTAGCTTTAAATAGGAATAATTTATATAATAAGAGTTAATTTATTTAGTTAGATTTAAATTATATTTAACTTAGGGGGGTGTTAGTGTTAGGGTTACACTTAGCTTTAGGGGTTAAAAAATTTATTAGAATAGCGGTGAGCTCCGGTCGGCAGATTAGGGGTTAATGTTTTAAATTAGGTGTCGGCGATGTTAGGGAGGGCAGATTAGGGGTTAATACTATTTATTATAGGGTTAGTGAGGCGGGAGTGAGGCGGATTAGGGGTTAATAGCTTTATTATAATAGTGGTGCGGTCCGCTCGGCAGATTAGGGGTTAATAAGTGTAGGCAGGTGGAGGCGACGTTGTGGGGGGCAGATTAGGGGTTAATAAATATAATATAGGGGTCGGCAGTGTTAGGGGCAGCAGATTAGGGGTACATAGGGATAATGTAAGTAGCGGCGGTGTACGGAGCGGCAGATTAGGGGTTAATAATAATATGCAGGGGTCAGCGATAGCGGGGGGCGGCAGATTAGGGGTTAATAAATATAATATAGGGGTCGGCGGTGTTAGGGGCAGCAGATTAGGGGTACATAAGGATAACGTAGGTGGAGGTCGGCAGATTAGGGGTTAAAAAATTTTAATAGAGTGGCGGCAATGTGGGGGGACCTCGGTTTAGGGGTACATAGGTAGTTTATGGGTGTTAGTGTACTGTAGAGCACAGTAGTTAAGAGCTTTATAAACCGGCGTTAGCCCAGAAAGCTCTTAACTACTGACTTTTTTCTGCGGCTGGAGTTTGGTCGTTAGATTTCTAACGCTCACTCCAGACACGACTCTAAATACCGGAGTTAGAAAGATCCCATTGAAAAGATAGGATACGCAATTGACGTAAGGGGATCTGCGGTATGGAAAAGTCGCGGCTGGAAAGTGAGCGTTAGACCCTTTAATGACTGACTCCAAATACCAGAGGGCGTTAAAAACCAGCGTTAGGAGCCTCTAACGCTGGTTTTGACGGCTACCGCCCAACTCTAAATCTAGGCCTCTGTGTCTACTTTTTCTTTGTGACTGAGGGCTGTCATTCATTTGCTTATGAATTCCTGTACAGCATCCTCCTTCCAGGGATGTTTTCATAGTCCTGTGCCTTTAAGGACAAAGCTCCCAGGGAACGGATCGGTAAGACAACTTTTTTGTCTTCTTTGCTTGCCCTTTAATTTTCTTTTCTCATCCTTGATCTTTTTGCCTCAACTGAGGTTTTCTTTTGGGAAAAAGGTGCCTCAAGTGGTGGTGCCTTCAGTTTAGGTCCGCCTGCCTTTATTTCTCCCTCCCTGTCCATTCTGTGTCCTCTCTGGCTTATTGGTGAAATCGTGGACTCTACATGCCATTATACCTAATAAATTCTTTTCTTCCCTGGCATGGAGAGTCCACGACCCGCCCTTTTTATTATTTTAAGGCGATATTATATTTTATAGAATCTTCAGGCAACTATATACCCTAGCGTTCCTCTTTCTCTTCCCTTTTCCCTCAGCTAAATGACTGGGCATTATAGGAAGTGGGAGGGATTCTTAAAGCTTTACTGGGGTGTATTTGCCTCTTCCTGGTGGCCAGGAGCTGTATTCCCAACAGTAATTGAATGGAATCCTGGACTCTCCATGCCAGGAAAGAAAAGAATTTATCAGGTAAGCATACATTTAGTTTTTTATAGGGTGAGTGTGTATGTCAGTGAGTGCTAGTGTGTTATTGCATGTGTGTGTATGAGTCTGGCATTGTCTGACAGTGTGTATAACATCTGTATATTTTTATAGGGTGAATGTGTATCTCAGTGAGTGCTGGTGTGTAATTGCATTTGTGTGTCTGCGTAACAGTGAGGCATTGTGTAAGATTGTGTATTTATCTGTGCCTTTTTTGTAGGTTGGGTGTGTAAGTCTATGTCCTTGCATATATATAAGTGTTTCACTGTGTAAAATTCTGTAAACAGTATATTTGTAAATTAGTGTTTCATTATGTAAGAGTTTGTATGCAGTGCATCTGTATATTAGTTAGGTCACACGTGTATGTCAGTGAGTGCTAAGGTGTTTTTACATGTATATGTCTTTGTATCTGTCAGGGTGACTGTCTCTTTAAGGGGTACAATATCCTATTCCCCCAGCACTATTTATTCTGCCCACACCCCTTCTCAGGTGCCTAGTAATTTGTGTGTTTCCTGTGAACACAGCTGAGCTCTCTAGCTCAGCTCCTGTTACCTGCTAAGCATACTCCAGTGAAACGCTCTCTGCAGCTATTTCCAAAGCCTACGCTTCATTTACAGAGTCTCCCTTCGTGCTGCAGGTTGCAGCTTTCTTACGCCTAGATTTTGAGTTTGGCGTTAGCCGTCAAAAGCAGCGTTAAGGGGTCCTAACGCTGCTTTTAACCGCCCTCTGGTATTTAGAGTCAGGCAGGAAAGGGTCTACCGCTCACTTTCTTTCCGCAACTCGAGGCTACCGCAGATCCCCTTACGTCAATTGCGTATCCTATCTTTTCAATGGGAATTGTCTAACGCTGGCATTTCAAGTCTTGGCAGAAGTGAGCGGTAGACCCTCTACCGACAAGACTCCAACCGCAAAAAAAAGTCAGTAGTTAAGAGCTTTATGGGCTAACGCAGGAACATAACGCTCTTAACTACTGTGCTATAAAGTACACTAACACCCATAAACTACCTATGAACCCCTAAACCGAGCCCCCCCCACATCGTCAACCCTATAATAATTTTTTTTACCCCCTAATCTGCCGCTCTGGACACTGCCGCAACCTACATTATACCTATGAACCCCTAATCTGCTGCCCCTAACATCGCCAACACCTATATTATATTTATTGCCCCCTAATCTGCCCCCCCAACGTCGCCGCCACCTACCTACACTTATTAACTCCTAATCTGCCGTCCGGACCTCGCCGCCACTATAATAAATGTATTAACCCCTAAACCGCCGCACTCCCGCCTCGCAAACACTATAATAAATAGTATTAACCCCTAATCTGCCCTCCCTAACATTGCCGCCACCTACCTACAAATATGAAACCCTAATCTGCCGTCCCCAACGTCGCCGCTACTATAATAAATTTATTAACCCCTAAACCTAAATTTAACCCTAACACCCCCCTAAGTTAAATATAATTTAAATTAATATAAATAAATGTACTATAATTTAATAAATTATTCCTATTTAAAAATAAATACTTACCTGTAAAATAAACCCTAATATAGCTACAATATAACTAATAGTTACATTGTAGCTATTTTAGGATTTATATTTATTTTACAGGCAACTTTGTATTTATTTTAACTAGGTACAATAGCTATTAAATAGTTAATAACTATTTAATAGCTACCTGGTTAAAATAATTACAAAATACAAAACCTGTAAAATAAATCCTAACCTAAGTTACAAATACACCTAACACTACACTATCAATAAATGAATTAAATAAATTACCTACAATTAGCTAAACTAAAATACAATTAAATAAACTAATCTATAATACAAAAAAAACAAACACTAAATTACAGAAAATAAACAAAATGTACAAGAATTTTACAAGAAGTTTAGACTAATTACACCTAATCTAAGCCCCCTAAAAGGGCTTTTTGCGGGGCATTGCCCCAAAGTAATCAGCTCTTATACCTGTAAATAAAAATCCAACCCCCCCAACATTAAAACCCACCACCCAACTACCCCTACTCTAACCCACCCAAACCCCCCTTAAATAAACCTAACACTAACCCCCTGAAGATCTCCCTACCTTGAGTCGTCTATACCCAGCCGAGCTGAATTCTTCATCCAAGCAGAGCAAGAAGAGGACCTTCATCCGGTAGAAGTCTTCATCCAAGCGGGGCAAGAAGAGGTCCTCCATCCGGTAGAAGTCTTCCTCCAAGCGGGGCAAGAAGAGGTCCTCCATCCGGTAGAAGTCTTCATCCAAGAATGCGAGGTCAATCCGATTGGCTGATTGGATCAGCCAATCGGATTGAACTTCAAAGCCCTTTTAAGGGCTGGTAAAAGAGCTGATTACTTTGTAATTTAGAATAGGGTATGGCATTTTATTATTTTGGGGGGCTTTTTTATTTTATTAGGGAGCTTAGATTAGGTGTAATTAGTGTAAACTTCTTGTAAAAAAAAATTATTTTTTGTAATTTAGTGTTTGTTTTTTTTTGTATTATAGCCCTTTTAAGGGCTGGTAAAAGAGCTGATTACTTTGTAATTTAGAATAGGGTATGGCATTTTATTATTTTGGGGGGCTTTTTTATTTTATTAGGGAGCTTAGATTAGGTGTAATTAGTGTAAACTTCTTGTAAAAAAAAAAATATTTTTTGTAATTTAGTGTTTGGTTTTTTTTGTATTATAGATTAGTTTATTTAACTGTATTTTAGTTTAGCTAATTGTATGTAATTTATTTAATTAATTTATTGATAGTGTAGTGTTAGGTGTATTTGTAACTTAGGTTAGGATTTATTTTACAGGTAATTTTGTAATTATTTTAACTAGGTAGCTATTAGATAGTTATTAACTATTTAATAGCTATTGTACCTAGTTAAAATAAATAAAAAGTTGCCTGTAAAATAAATATAAATCCTAAAATAGCTACAATGTAACTATTAGTTATATTGTAGCTATATTAGGGTTTATTTTACAGGTAAGTATTTATTTTTAAATAGGAATAATTTATTTAATTATAGTACATTTATTTATATTAATTTAAATTATATTTAACTTAGGGGGGTGTTAGGGTTAGGGTTAGACTTAGGTTTAGGGGTTAATAAATTTATTATAGCAGCGGTGACGTTGGGGGCGGCAGATTAGGGGTTAATATTTGTAGGTAGGTGGCGGCGATGTTAGGGAGGGCAGATTAGGGGTTAATACTATTTATTATAGTGTTTGCGAGGCGGGAGTGCGGCGGTTTAGGGGTTAATACATTTATTATAGTGGCAGATAGGTCCGGTCAGCAGATTAGGGGTTAATAAGTGTAGGTATGTGACGGAGACGTTGGGGGGGCAGATTAGGGAGTAATAAATATAATATAGGTGTCAGCGATGTTAGGGGCAGTAGATTAGGGGTTCATAGCTATAATGTAGGTTGCGGCGGTGTCCGGAGCGGCAGATTAGGGGTTAATAATATAATGCAGGTGTCAGCGATAGCGGGGGCGGCAGATTAGGGGTTAATAAGTGTAAGGTTAGGGGTGTTTAGACTCGGGGTTCATGTTAGGGTGTTAGGTGCAGACTTAGAGATTGTTTCCCCATAGGAAACAATGGGGCTGCGTTAGGAGCTGAACGCTGCTTTTTTGCAGGTGTTAGGTTTTTTTCAGCCAGCTCAGCCCCATTGTTTCCTATGGGGATATCGTGCACAAGCACATTTTTCCAGCTTACCGCTACTTTAGGCAACGCTGGTATTGAGGGTTGAAGTGGAGATAAATTATGCTCTACGCTCCCTTTTCTGAGGCTAACGCAGCCATTCAGACAACTGTAAATACCAGCGTTGTCTTAATGGTGCGCTGGGAAAAAAAGCAGCATTAGCACCGCTTGTCTTTACCGAAAAAACTCTAAATCTAGGCCTAAGTTTGCAGCTTTCCACAGTTTGTGTATTTTCGGACACCAGTTTACCTCTACAGTATCAAGGACCGGATAACACCTGTGCATTCCTCTCTCTCTCTCCTGAGATTACCGGACCGTGCACAACACCTCCTGAGTTTCCTGGGAACCTCCGGTCTGTATTATTCTGATCCTCTGATCACTTTATATATAATTGGAATTGATGTTATTACTGCATTATACTACCTGAAGTGAACTTTACTAATAGAGTCCTTTTTAGTTCCTATCAAGCAAGGTTGCAGTGACCGCGCCCACTAGCGTGTCGTCACAGATATACCAGCATATATTTCAAAACAACTTCTGCCACAAGAGTATTGATAATAATAATCTATTGTTTTTACTTAAGCCCAAGACTTACAATACTGAACGAGTTAAAGTCCTAACGGTCATATCCTACCTCAGAGGGGAACCTAAGAACCCTTCGTGCTGCAGGTTGCAGCTTTCTTACGCCTAGATTTTGAGTTTGGCGCTAGCCGTCAAAAGCAGCGTTAAGGGGTCCTAACGCTGCTTTTAACCGCCCTCTGGTATTTAGAGCCAGGCAGGAAAGGGTCTACCGCTCACTTTCTTTCCGCAACTCGAGGCTACCGCAGATCCCTTTACGTCAATTGCGTATCCTATCTTTTCAATGGGATTTGTCTAACGCTGGTATTTCGAGTCTTGGAACAAGTGAGTGGTAGACCCTCTACCGACAAGACTCCAACCGCAAAAAAAAGTCAGTAGTTAAGAGCTTTATGGGCTAACGCGGGAACATAAAGCTCTTAACTATTGTGCTATAAAGTACACTAACACCCATAAACTACCTATTGTCAAGGTATTTGAAATATTATTAAATAATATATAGAGGTATATTTGTCTTTATTTAATAGATCTGTGGATATGAACATGGTCTGTAGACAAAGGTTTGTTCCTAAGAGATCTCCCACATTCATTATGTAAAATTATGCTGAACACACAGGGGGAGACAATGGAACATTTGGCCTGCCAAATTTCAGAACAGTCACTTAGAGGAATGTTGGGGGAAGTAATTTTGAAAGGAAATGGAAACTAACACAGTTTCAGGATACAGCAAATATATGGATTTCCTCCAAGAGAAATGCCGATCCGTCTGAAGAAATGTGAGAGATACAAACATTCTTCAAAGGAACTGATAATTGGCACAGACTTGTTGAGTGACTCAGGCTGTTTGGATGATAACATCAGAATACACATAACACAGACGTTGTGTCGGGGGTTAGAATAACACAGTGAAGACAAATGACTTACATTATGATTTCAAAGTAACTGTATTTAGAGTTCAAATAAAATATAATGCCAGGAAAATATATATATTTTAATGGATATGAGATGTATATTTATGTGATATCAAATATTAACATCTAAATATATATATATATGGAAAGTAAAAGATTGAATGATATATATATATATATATATATATATATATATGTATATTTTGAAGGCATGAATATCTTAGCCTCTGTGTGTTTAAGAATATAAATAAATACTTATGGACCATACACATACTAATGATTGGATCATCTCTAATAATTATTTCTATTTTTATTGCAGACAACCATTGGTCATGAGCATCAATCTTAGAAAGAGACGGAATGCCGCATGAAATGAATTAAGTCATATCATATAAACATACAAATAAATGTTTATAAAGTTTCACATACATCTTTTAAAATATAGTGAGATGAAAATATGGAAGTTACTTTGATGTGATATGACTATGAGATATATATTTGATGTGATATAACTATGAAATATAAGTTATTTTAATATAATGTTAGATATGTGATGTTTCATATCAAAATGATCAGAAAATTCATTAAGATATAACTTATCCAAAACAAATATTATGAATAGTTGTCGCAGTAAATTATGATAAAAATTAATAACCATTTCATAGAAATACTGACTTAAGCTGTTTCAAATGTTGCTGTGTCTGTTTGTGCTGCCACCTGGTGTTATGTTGCGAGAACTACAGCCAGAAGGTTCTCTCTGGCTGTTAAAAATGAAATTTCCAAGGGCCAATCCGATTTAGACTTCCCAGATAACCAATGGGAAGGTCAGCTCCCGTAGTGCCACCCACATGATGTCATCAATGATTATATAATGGGAGTGTTGAATGCACAAGGGAGAGTTGTCTGTAACTTGTTGAAAATTAGTGATCTGATTTTGGCTGCGATATACCTGAAAAAAAAAAAGTTCACTTCAGCAAGGAGCTTAAAACTTATCCTTGATTTGTGCAAAAACCTTCTTTCAAATGAGATGACCTAAAGACCGCTACGAATTGGTTCAAAATTGGTGAAGTATATTGTATTTTAAATTGGTAGTTATAAGCCTAGGTTTTGTTCAAATCTGTGTCTGAATTGGCTAAGTAACTCATCTATACAAGTTCTGATATTGTCGGTTAATTTTGTATTAGGATAAATTGCAGTTAAATAGCAGAATATATATTTTATCCTATTGTTTTATAAACACTGTTTAGAATTGTATTGCTTGGATGTTAAAGGTTTTTAGTCCCATTGTGTTAAATAAATAAGGCTGAATTGTGAAGGTATATTGTTCTGGGTTTTGTAAGAAGAATAGCATATCTTAAGAGTTGGTTCTAACGCATATAAACTTTTATTTAGTTTCCTTTTATTGCAAATATAGTTCAATATGTTTATGGATATTAACTAAATAAAAGAATTCAGATATTTATATTAATTGTATGGTCTAGTAGGTGCATGGTTGATAAGGGTTTCTATTTCTTTGTATTGTGTTTATAACCCTGCCATAAACTTATATATATTATTTGGATAGCACTGCTAAGATTTTCATAAATATACTGACATAATAATTGGAGGCACTGCTGAGATTTAATAATATCCATCATAATTGATATAATATATTTGTAAATAAACAGAAATTATTATAAAAGAAAAAAAAAAAAAATTCATATTTCGATATTAATATTTTGAAGATATATTTTTTTTTTGAAAAGTTGAAATATTAATTTTCATATTTCGAGATTGACATTAATATCTTGAAATATTATTAAAGATTAATTTTGAAAAATTAATAAAAATATTAATTTTTCATATTTCAAAATTAGTCAAAAATATTAATTTTTCATATTTTCAAAGTTAATCAAAAATATTAATTTTTCATATTTCGGAATATTAATTTTTCATATTTCAAAATTAATATTTTTTTTTTTTTTTGAAATATAAAAATTTTCCTTCTCTCTTTTTATTGGCAAAAATTGTATTAGCGTTTTAGTTTAACTAAGTACTAAACCAATATAATAATGTCTGTAGCCAGAAGTGACTCATTTAATTCTATACATAGCAATGAAATTGGTCCCATAACCATACCTATTACTAAAGGTCAGGTCCTTAAGAAAGATATCTTAAGTTACCTTAAAGGGAAGTTTAATATTGCGGGTGAATTAAATGATTTTATGGATATGCTTGAAACTAGGGCTAAAAATATTACCGTTAATAATAATATGTGGAATGAAGAGAATGAATTCTTCCAGGAATTATTAATGATTAATCAATGCGAAGCTCCCAAAAAGCGAGACGAACTAATACTAAAATCCTGGCCCCTTTTAATATGCATAATTGACGAAATGTCGTTTTGTGTCACAGACAAACGATTGCAAATACAGGAGCTAGAAAATAGTATTCGTTCCTCGCGCAGACGCGAAGAGGGTTTAAAAATAGCCAAAAATAAAATGGATGAATTTGCCCAAAACCTAGCCACCTTAGATAAGCACAATATGGACTTAATCGCGCAGATACAAGATTTAAATAAACAGCTTGCGCAAAGCCAGAGAGAACTAAGCGATTTAAAAAGGTCATATCGCCATAATGAAAACCCCTATATTAGCAATGAGAATAATACAGATAATGCTAACTCCTTTAGCGAACGCGTCAGGGACGAGGTACGAAAATATATAGAACAACATAGACAAATGACCCCTAACGGGTCAGAAGTAGATTTCCCAAATAGACAATCCCCTCAGGATGTAAATCCAGAGGACAGCTGTAGCGCAGCTGATGCGGGGGAGGGAAACTCTAACAGAGAATCCCAAAATAAGTCTGATAAAGTCTATGATTCCCATAAAATAATCACCTTCGTACAACGCGCAGTACCTATATTCTCCAATAAGGGAACAACATCTGTAATTGATCATTTACAGGCTTTTGAAAATGCGTTAGCTATAATGAATGTTACAAGTGAGAAATTGAAAATTGAATTTCTGCCTTGGGTATTTGACAGTAAGCATCACAAATTCTTTGCTTCACTAAAGGATATGAATATTCATTCCTGGAATGGGGTAAAACAACAATGCAGAAAAGAATTCGGGCAATATCGCACTAAAACTGCCGCGAAAATAGCAGTATATGGTTTAAAGTGTCGTGCAAATCAGAGTCCAGTCGAATTCCTTTCTGTATTGAAAAATGCGTACAGTATGGCTGAAGATAATCCCAAATTTGACGGCTCAGAATTTGTAAATTTATTTTTTGAAGCACTACCTACACCCATCAAAATTAACTTAGCTAGAGATTTTGATGAGGACTGCTCATTGGAATGGCTGATCAAAGAGAGTACAAAATTATACTCTATTCAGCAATCCAGTGAACAGGGGGTTAAAAAGGAGTCAAAACCCAAAATTGTGGCAGAAACTAGGGTGTCACCTAGCCCCCTCAATTTGGAGTCTAACAAGAGGACTTATGCAGAGGTGGCCAGTCAAAACAGGCCATCTCCACAGAGGTTTAATTCTGCCCCTCCCCCTACACAGGTTGAGGCGCAGGGAGACTATAGCCAAAGTGGGGGACATAATCAGGTGAATAATTACTCACAAAGAGAATACTCACCAAATAATTGGTATCCGCGCAAGGGTAGATACAATAAACGGCGAAGATATTCTCAGGGTAACCAGACACCCCAGGTATATAATGCTTCCCAAAATATTAATACTGAACAAGCTGAACCCCAGGGGCAACCACGCCAGAATAGAAATAGTGGCCCTGATTCTGAGGGAACCCAATGGTCCAGGAATCAGTACAATGGGGCACCAAGAGATAGGCCCAGGGGTAGAGGTAACTTGTACAATCAGGTAGATATGCTGTTTACCCAAATAAATCGGTTGAGCGAACAAATCGCTAATATGAGTCAAAAATCTACGGCTCAGCAACCGAACAATACTTTTTTAGGGGTACAGCCAGTGGTCAGCAGTGGACCACAGGCACAGTCATAAATACTGCAGTATCACCTGAAGGGGAGGGTAGAGATATACAAACTGTAATAATAAATATCAATGATACTAATCATGTTATCTCCCCACAGACCGGAAACGGTCAAATTAGCTGTGAAAATGAGCAACATCAGCCGGGAAAAATTAACCAAACTTTTCCTCTGCAGTGTTCTCTTAACATTATTTCCACAGATGCAGTACACAAGAACCCAGCTGACCTTGTCATAGGGGAAACAGGTAGATATGAAATTTCCTCTGCATCGAATGACACAGCGGATCCAGGTAAAACGTGGCGAAGCCCACAGATGTACAAGAATGCAAATTTTATGTGTGAAATGATAGAAACTGCAGGAAGATATTATGTACTAGTTGAGCTGCAAGATTCAGTCTCCAACCCTATCAGGGGATTAATTGACACTGGGTCACAGGCAACTATCTTATCCCACAGGTACTACACACAGCTAAATGAGCTAACACCCCACAAACCTAAAATAAAAGAATTTGACGGTTCTCTAATAGGTGTTGGGGGTGACTCCCTAAAAGTTTACGGTACTGCCTGGTTAAAATTTAAATTGGGGAACAGGGTCATAAGACACCCTGTCATTATAGTGGATCTGCCAACTGATCGTTTAATTATCGGTAGTGATCTCCTGAAACGATTAAGCACCATAATTGATTGCATAAATAATGTAATTTGGTCGCAAGTTAAACGGCCTATCAATTATGAAAAATCTGGTATATCTCACGCCCGACATAGCTGTCACGTGGTGGAAGAGAAACCAGATGCTGTGGAGATTCATTTCAGGAATAACTCTGCACCTGAAATCACTATTCTACAAATAGACGATCAGACTCCTTTTAGTGGCTCTGATGGTAATACTTTTAAAATTTCGCCTGGAAAGATAGCGAATATTTCCCTAGATGGCGATGTATTAACCATATCACTCCACAAGGGGGATCATAAAATCCCTAAGGGGGGAAGCCACACTCAATACCTCACAGGGATTGAGAGAGTTAAAGAGGATCTATTTATCCCTATACAAGTGCATGACCTTGGTAAAACCGAGTATGCTAAAATAAACTTAAAACAGGAAGCTAGCTATATAAGCGAAGGTTTATTAGCGCAGATAGCTGAACCTAAAGTGATTAAATATCTTTCTCCCCAAGACCACTGTGTCAACGGCCTGGATGACAGGTCTGAAAGCTATAACATCACAGCTAAGTGCTTATTATCTATCTCTATTGGTAATAAGTCAGTGAAGCACCTGTTTTTAGTTTTAAATACTCCCCATAATCAAATATACATTGGCAATGATATCTTACATAGATATGCCATACAAATAGATTTGATTAATTCTTGCCTCTGGAGCAGGTTAAAGGGGGACCCTGAAGTATTTCAGGATGAAAATGCAGCCCTGAAATCAAACCAGCAATTGCCATATGCTGTGAATATGCAGGTATCTAGCGATGTTATAATTCCTGCTGGGGCTGATAAATTTCTTTTACCCTTACAGGTAAAGAGAGGTCAGAAATTAAAAACTTCTGAAACACTGATTTGCCTCTCCCATAGAATACAAAATCTGGGTGTCTCAGTAACCTACACTCCTATGGTGAATATTGGAACTGTTCCAATACATATTGTTGTGCATAACATGACCCCACAGGATATAACATTATCCAAGGGAACTACCATAGGATATGCACTGGAATCAAGTTATTACACTTTTGGATTCCAGAATAATGTAATTGGGCTAATACCTGAAGGATACCTAACTGAAGAACAATTAATAGAACAATCCTTTGCATCTATGCCAGAGGGTCTATTTAATGTTCAGTCTATTTATCCCTTCAGCTCAGAGGAAGGCATCTGTAAGATTGAAGAAGCCTCTCTAGTATTTGATCAGCCAATCAAACAGCAAGATTACCCCAATACCCAGAGTCATGGGAGCAATGTAAATTATAATCAAGGGGATCTCACCTCTAGACTGGAAGAAGCCTATGAAATAGGACAGCCTGAAATCTTTCCAGGATTTCAGCAAATAGTCGAAGAGCAAATATCCTTAGCTAATGGCTGTTCCAGCGATGATGAACGCCAACAGCTGCGAGAACTCCTGATGGAGTACAAGGATATTTTTGCTAAGGATTCTTATGACTGTGGTACTACAGACTTGCACATTGCAAGAATACAAACAGATCCCGAGGCACCACCTGTATTTGTCAAACAATACAGACTTCCCTTAGCCTCATATGATTCTCTTGCAGAGATCATAAGGAATTTGGAAGAAAGAGGTATTATCAGACAGGTGCACAGCTCTTATAATAATCCTATTCTAGGTGTCCTTAAGCCCAATGGACAATGGCGTTTGTGTGCTGATTTAAGACGGCTAAACAAACGAGTATACATGTCTGGCTGGCCTGTACCATACATTGACCAGTGCCTAGCACAAATGCAAGGATCCAAAATATTCACTGCCATTGATTGTGCACAGGGATATTGGACCATAAAGGTACATGAAGAGGACCAATATAAGCTAGCATTCTCCTTCCAAAAGGTTCAGTATGCATTCCAGAGACTTCCATTTGGATACATAAATTCTGGACATGAATTTGCTGTATTCATGCATAAGGCTATGCCTGACTCACTGGAAAGGGGGACCTTATCTTATGTTGATGATGTTTTAATCAAAAGCACAGACTTTGAAAAACACATCGCAGAGCTTAAACACGTCCTCAGCCAACTTAAAAGGGCAGGTGTCAAATTATCCCTGCAAAAAGCTCAATGGTGCCGCACTCGTGTAAACTTCTTGGGACATGAAGTTACCTCTGAAGGATTAAATCCCCAGAAGAAAAAGGTAGAAGCGATAGTGAATTCTAAAAACCCAACTAACTTAAAGGAATTGAGATCATTCCTGGGTATGACAAATTATTCTCGCAAATTCATTGATAATTATGCGGAATTAACTAAACCACTACTACTTCTTCTGAAGAAAGATGTGAAATGGCACTGGAGTGAGTCTCAAGAGACAGCCATCAGAGAGCTGAAGAGAAAACTCACTCAAGCACCTTGCTTAGCATACCCTGAAGGTGGCAAACCTTTCTTCTTAGAGACAGGTTACACAGATATAAGCATGAGTGCTGTGTTATACCAAAAGCATGATAATTTGAACAAAGCCATTGCTTATGCGAGCAAAAATCTATCCCCAGTAGAAATAAAATTTAGCGATTGCGAAAAAGCCCTCTTATCTACTGTATGGGCTCTACAAAATTTCCGCAGCTATATACAGGGCGAGAAAATTATTGTAGAAACGGCCCACCAGCCTTTGCTATATTTGCAAAGTGAGAGAATAAGAGATGGGAATCTGTCTAATAGCCGCATAACAGCGTGGACTCTTTCCTTACAAGGCTGGCCCTTAGAAATTCGCTACAAACAGAATAAAAAGAATCCAGTCGCACAAGGGCTTGCTGAGCTCCACGACTGTACTGCTAGAGATCCTGGGGAAAAATTATCAGAAGATGATTTTCTGGAAGAACAATTGCTTTCCCCATATAAAATGTACAATGAGGACCATTGTCAAACATTACCTTGGGTATATGTTGATGGTTGTTCTTACCATGCCACTATTGATAATGAGCGCAGATTAGTCGCTGGCATTGGTATAACGGGGGCAAATGGATTCCCAAATATGTCTATAGGTTTAAATATTGGACCAAGATCCAGTCAGGTTGCAGAACTAACTGCTGTTTTCAAAACCATTGAAATGGCTATTGAACATGGTATTCATGAATTTGTGATCATAACTGACTCAAATTATGTGCGTGACAGTTTTGTTGAATACCTGCCAACTTGGAAAAGAAATGGCATGCAGAAAAGCAATAACAAACCAGTCAAGCATGGCAAATTGTTCTGCGAGATTGATAATCTGGTAGTATCCAATGATTTAACCATACACTGGAAAAAGACCAAGGGTCATTCCAGAGTTTTAGGTCCTGATAAGGAAGGCAATGACCTTGCGGACTCATTAGCCAAACAAGGAGCCATAACTGGAGAACTCCTTAATATTGAACACTTAATGGGTGCAATTCAGGTAGAAGCCATTACCAGAAACCAGGCAAAACAACAGAGTGAGCCTAACTTGGTACAATGGAGTCAGGATTCTCCTAGTGAGGACCTGATCACTAGTCAAAAAGAAGACCCCATTGTAGGCATCTTCTATAAACACATAGAAGATCCTGAAAGCAACCCCATCTCAAAAGATGATTGTATTGGCAAAGAAGATCTGAGAATCTTAATAAAATCTAAATCACAATTCAAGTTACAGGATGGTTTGTTAATTAGAACCTCCAAAACTGGCATCCAGCAGTGGGTAGTACCCACCAAGTTCAGGGGTCTAATGCTTCAACATGCCCATGATGCTCCCACATCTGGTCATCGTGGTGCCAAACTCACGTATGAAATATTGCGTGATTACGCTTTTTGGCCACACATGTTGAAAGACGTTCAAACCTACTGTCAAGGGTGTTTAATCTGCCCACAGTTCCAACCCACTGCACCAACGCATAGAGCGCCATTGCAGAAAAGGGGGATGGTAATGCCATGGTCAGATATACAAATTGATTTTATTGGTCCGGTAACAAGGTCATCAAGAGGTAACAAGTACATGTTAACAGTGACATGCCTGTTCACTAAATGGGTAGAGTGCATTAGTGCACCTAACAATAGTGCTGAAACATGTGCAGCATTGCTCATCAACCATGTATTTTCCAGATTTGGTTTGCCCCAAAGAATCGAATCAGATCGGGGGACCCACTTCACTAGCGAAGTAATGACAAAAATGTGGAAAATACTAGGGGTTAAAAGAAAGCTCCATATTGCTTATAGAGCTGCCTCAAGTGGTGGTGTAGAGCGTTACAACCAGTCTATTGTTAAAATCCTCAAAAAGTTTGTGAGTGAAACAGGTAAAGACTGGGATGTAAAACTACCTCTAGTCTTAATGGCATTAAGAGCAACTCCAAGTAGTGCTACCAAGATGTCACCTTTTGAGCTGATGACTGGTAGAAGAATGGTTCTACCTCAGCATCTGCTGTACCGTACATCAGACCAAAATTTGATAGACGCTGCCAATACACATCAATACGTGGAAAACTTAAGAAAGCACCTGCAATATGCCTTTGCATTTGCTCAAAGGAATTTAGAAAGAGCCGCAAATGCCACTAAAACCTATTATGATCTCAAAACATCCAAAAAGGAATATGAAATAAATGATAAAGTTTATCTTTATAACTTTGGAAGAGATCAGGTTAGGGAGAAGAAATTTCTTCCCTCATGGAAAGGTCCTTTCGTCATTACTGACAAAATATCTCCAGTGGCCTATAAAATACGGATCCCCAAAAATGAAGGTTTCATAGATAAATGGGTACATATCAATCAATTGCGGGCATGTCATCCCAGATCCCAACTACAAGTCATAGAGGGAGAATGAAGTGTCATATCCCCAAATGCACTAAAGACATACTGTAATTTAAAGATGCCTAACTGATAAACATGAAAGCTCAAAATAACAAACTTTCTTCATAAGAGACTGTCTATGAGGTATACGGTTGATCCTCATCAAATACCACTGACTTTGATCCAATTCAAATACATGTGTCCTACATATTTTTGAATTGGAAAGGGGGATTTATGTCAAGGTATTTGAAATATTATTAAATAATATATAGAGGTATATTTGTCTTTATTTAATAGATCTGTGGATATGAACATGGTCTGTAGACAAAGGTTTGTTCCTAAGAGATCTCCCACATTCATTATGTAAAATTATGCTGAACACACAGGGGGAGACAATGGAACATTTGGCCTGCCAAATTTCAGAACAGTCACTTAGAGGAATGTTGGGGGAAGTAATTTTGAAAGGAAATGGAAACTAACACAGTTTCAGGATACAGCAAATATATGGATTTCCTCCAAGAGAAATGCCGATCCGTCTGAAGAAATGTGAGAGATACAAACATTCTTCAAAGGAACTGATAATTGGCACAGACTTGTTGAGTGACTCAGGCTGTTTGGATGATAACATCAGAATACACATAACACAGACGTTGTGTCGGGGGTTAGAATAACACAGTGAAGACAAATGACTTACATTATGATTTCAAAGTAACTGTATTTAGAGTTCAAATAAAATATAATGCCAGGAAAATATATATATTTTAATGGATATGAGATGTATATTTATGTGATATCAAATATTAACATCTAAATATATATATATATGGAAAGTAAAAGATTGAATGATATATATATATATATATATATATATATATATATATGTATATTTTGAAGGCATGAATATCTTAGCCTCTGTGTGTTTAAGAATATAAATAAATACTTATGGACCATACACATACTAATGATTGGATCATCTCTAATAATTATTTCTATTTTTATTGCAGACAACCATTGGTCATGAGCATCAATCTTAGAAAGAGACGGAATGCCGCATGAAATGAATTAAGTCATATCATATAAACATACAAATAAATGTTTATAAAGTTTCACATACATCTTTTAAAATATAGTGAGATGAAAATATGGAAGTTACTTTGATGTGATATGACTATGAGATATATATTTGATGTGATATAACTATGAAATATAAGTTATTTTAATATAATGTTAGATATGTGATGTTTCATATCAAAATGATCAGAAAATTCATTAAGATATAACTTATCCAAAACAAATATTATGAATAGTTGTCGCAGTAAATTATGATAAAAATTAATAACCATTTCATAGAAATACTGACTTAAGCTGTTTCAAATGTTGCTGTGTCTGTTTGTGCTGCCACCTGGTGTTATGTTGCGAGAACTACAGCCAGAAGGTTCTCTCTGGCTGTTAAAAATGAAATTTCCAAGGGCCAATCCGATTTAGACTTCCCAGATAACCAATGGGAAGGTCAGCTCCCGTAGTGCCACCCACATGATGTCATCAATGATTATATAATGGGAGTGTTGAATGCACAAGGGAGAGTTGTCTGTAACTTGTTGAAAATTAGTGATCTGATTTTGGCTGCGATATACCTGAAAAAAAAAAAGTTCACTTCAGCAAGGAGCTTAAAACTTATCCTTGATTTGTGCAAAAACCTTCTTTCAAATGAGATGACCTAAAGACCGCTACGAATTGGTTCAAAATTGGTGAAGTATATTGTATTTTAAATTGGTAGTTATAAGCCTAGGTTTTGTTCAAATCTGTGTCTGAATTGGCTAAGTAACTCATCTATACAAGTTCTGATATTGTCGGTTAATTTTGTATTAGGATAAATTGCAGTTAAATAGCAGAATATATATTTTATCCTATTGTTTTATAAACACTGTTTAGAATTGTATTGCTTGGATGTTAAAGGTTTTTAGTCCCATTGCGTTAAATAAATAAGGCTGAATTGTGAAGGTATATTGTTCTGGGTTTTGTAAGAAGAATAGCATATCTTAAGAGTTGGTTCTAACGCATATAAACTTTTATTTAGTTTCCTTTTATTGCAAATATAGTTCAATATGTTTATGGATATTAACTAAATAAAAGAATTCAGATATTTATATTAATTGTATGGTCTAGTAGGTGCATGGTTGATAAGGGTTTCTATTTCTTTGTATTGTGTTTATAACCCTGCCATAAACTTATATATATTATTTGGATAGCACTGCTAAGATTTTCATAAATATACTGACACTATGAACCCCTAAACCAAGGCCCCCCTACATCGTGAACCCTATAAAAAAATTTTTAACCCCTAATCTGCCGCTCCGGACACCGCCGCAACCTACATTATACCTTTGAACACCTAATCTGCTGCCCCTAACATCGCCGACCCCTATATTATATTTATTGCCCCCTAATCTTCCCCCCCCAATGTCGCCGCCACCTACCTACACTTATTAACCCCTAATCTGCTGACCGGACCTCGCCGCCACTATAATAAATGTATTAACCCCTAAACCGCCGCACTCCCGCCTCGCAAACACTATAATAAATAGTATTACCCCTAATCTGCCCTCCCTAACATCGCCGCCACCTACCTACCTACAAATATTAAACCCTAATCTGCCGCCCCCAACGTCGCTGCTACTATAATACATTTATTAACCCCTAAACCTAAGTCTAACCCTAACCCTAACACCCCCCTAAGTTAAATATAATTGAAATTAATATAAATAAATGTACTATAATTAAATAAATTATTCATATTTAAAAATAAATACTTACCTGTAAAATAAACCCTAATATAGCTACAATATAACTAATAGTTACATTGTAGCTATTTTAGGATTTATATTTATTTTACAGTCAACTTTGTATTTATTTTAACTAGGTACAATAGCTATTAAATAGTTAATAACTATTTAATAGCTACCTAGTTAAAATAATTACAAAATTACCTGTAAAATAAATCCTAACCTAAGTTACAAATACACCTAACACTACACTATCAATAAATTAATTAAATAAATTACCTACAATTAGCTAAACTAAAATACAATTAAATAAACTAATCTATAATACAAAAACAAACACTAAATTACAGAAAATATTTTTTTTTACAAGAAGTTTAAACTAATTACACCTAATCTAAGCCCCCTAAAAGGGCTTTTTGCGGGTCATTGCCCCAAAGTAATCAGCTCTTTTACCTGTAAATAAAAATACAACCCCCCAGCATTAAACCCCACCACCCACATACCCCTACTCTAACCCACCCAAACCCCCCTTAAATAAACCTAACACTAACCCCCTGAAGATCTCCCTACCTTGAGTCGTCTTCACCCAGCCGAGCCGAATTCTTCATCCAAGCGGAGCAAGAAGAGGACCTTCATCCGGTAGAAGTCTTCATCCAAGCGGGGCAAGAAGAGGTCCTCCATCCGGTAGAAGTCTTCATCCAAGCGGGGCAAGAAGAGGTCCTCCATCCGGTAGAAGTCTTCATCCAAGAATGCAAGGTCAATCCGATTGGCTGATTGGATTAGCCAATCGGATTGAACTTCAATCTGATTGGCTGATTCAATCAGCCAATCAGATTTTTCTTACTTTAATTCCGATTGACTGATAGAATCCTATCAGCCAATCGGAATTTTAGGGACGCCATCTTGGATGACGTCCCTTAAAGGAACCGTCATACCGTCATTCGTCGTTAGTCCGTCGGTTGAAGAGGATGGCTCTGCGTCGGCTGTATGGAAGATGGCTCCGCTCCGCTCTAGATGGATGAAGATAGAAGACCCCGCTTGGATGAAGACTACCGGATGGAGGACCTCTTCTTGCCCCGCTTGGATGAAGACTTCTACCGGATGAAGGACCTCTTCTTGCACCGCTTGGATGAAGAATTCGGCTCGGCTGGGTGAAGACGACTCAAGGTAGGGAGATCTTCAGGGGGTTAGTGTTAGGTTTATTTAAGTGGGGTTTGGGTGGGTTAGAGTAGGGGTATGTGGGTGGTGGGTTTTAATGTTGGGGGGGGTTGTATTTTTATTTACAGGTAAAAGAGCTGATTACTTTGGGGCAATGCCCCGCAAAAAGCCCTTTTAGGGGGCTTAGATTAGGTGTAATCAGTTTAAACTTCTTGTAAAAAAAGGGCTGGTAAAAGAGCTGATTACTTTGTAATTTAGAATAGGGTAGGGCATTTTATTATTTTGGGGGGATTTTTTATTTTATTAGGGGGCTTAGATTAGGTGTAATTAGTTTAAACTTCTTGTAAAAAAAAATTATTTTCTGTAATTTAGTGTTTGTTTGTTTTTGTATTATAGATTAGTTTATTTAATTGTATTTTAGTTTAGCTAACTGTATGTAATTTATTTAATTAATTTATTGATAGTGTAGTGTTAGGTGTATTTGTAACTTAGGTTAGGGTTTATTTTACAGGTAATTTTGTAATTATTTTAACTAGGTAGCTATTAGATAGTTATTAACTATTTAATAGCTATTGTACCTAGTTAAAATAAATACAAAGTTGCCTGTAAAATAAATATAAATCCTAAAATAGCTACAATGTAACTATTAGTTATATTGTAGCTATATTAGGGTTTATTTTACAGGTATTTATTTTTAAATAGGAATAATTTATTTAATTATAGTACATTTATTTATATTAATTTAAATTATATTTAATTTAGGGGGGTGTTAGGGTTAGGGTTAGACTTAGGTGTAGGGGTTAATAAATTTATTATAGCAGCGGTGATGATGGGGGCAGCAGATTAGGGGTTAATATTTGTAGGTAGGTGGCGGCGATGTTAGGGAGGGCATATTAGGGGTTAATACTATTTATTATAGTGTTTGCGAGGCGGGAGTGCGGCGGTTTAGGGGTTAATACATTTATTATAGTGGTGGCGAGGTCCGGTCGGCAGATTAGGGGTTAATAAGTGTAGGTATGTGGCGGCGACGTTGGGGGGGCAGATTAGGGGGTAATAAATATAATATAGGTATCGGCGATGTTAGGGGCAGTAGATTAGGGGTTCATAGCTATAATGTAGGTTGCGGCGGTGTCCGGAGCGGCAGATTAGGGGATAATAATATAATGCAGGTGTCAGCAATAGCGGGGGCGGCAGATTAGGGGTTAATAATATAATGCAGGTGTCAGCGATAGCGGAGCGGCAGATTAGGGGTTAATAAGTGTAAGGTTAGGGGTGTTTAGACTCAGGGTTCATGTTAGGGTGTTAGGTGCAGACTTAGGCCTAGATTTAGAGTTCGGCGGTAAAAGGGCTGTTAACGCTCCGCGGGTTTTTTTCTGGCCGCACCATAAATTTAACTCTGGTATCGAGAGTTCAAACAAATGCTGCGTTAGGCTCCAAAAAAGGAGCGTAGAGCATTTTTACCGCAAATGCAACTCTCGATACCAGAGTTGCTTACGGACGCGGCCGGCATCAAAAACGTGCTCGTGCACGATTCTCCCATAGGAAACAATGGGGCTGTTTGAGCTGAAAAAAAACCTAACACCTGCAAAAAAGCAGCGTTCAGCTCCTAACGCAGCCCCATTGTTTCCTATGGGGAAACACTTCCTACGTCTGCACCTAACACTCTAACATGTACCCCGAGTCTAAACACCCCTAACCTTACACTTATTAACTCCTAATCTGCCGCCCCCGCTATCGCTGACCCCTGCATTACACTTTTAACCCCTAATCTGCCGCTCCGTAAACCGCCGCCACCTACGTTATCCCTATGTACCCCTAATCTGCTGCCCTAACATCGCCGACCCCTATGTTATATTTATTAACCCCTAATCTGCCCCCCACAACGTCGCCGACACCTGCCTACACTTATTAACCCCTAATCTGCCGAGCGGACCTGAGCGCTACTATAATAAAGTTATTAACCCCTAATCCGCCTCACTAACCCTATCATAAATAGTATTAACCCCTAATCTGCCCTCCCTAACATCGCCGACACCTACCTTCAATTATTAACCCCTAATCTGCCGACCGGAGCTCACCGCTATTCTAATAAATGGATTAACCCCTAAAGCTAAGTCTAACCCTAACACTAACACCCCCCTAAGTTAAATATAATTTTTATCTAACGAAATAAATTAACTCTTATTAAATAAATGATTCCTATTTAAAGCTAAATACTTACCTGTAAAATAAATCCTAATATAGCTACAATATAAATTATAATTATATTATAGCTATTTTAGGATTAATATTTATTTTACAGGCAACTTTGTAATTATTTTAACCAGGTACAATAGCTATTAAATAGTTAAGAACTATTTAATAGTTACCTAGTTAAAATAATTACAAATTTACCTGTAAAATAAATCCTAACCTAAGATATAATTAAACCTAACACTACCCTATCAATAAAATAATTAAATAAACTACCTACAATTACCTACAATTAACCTAACACTACACTATCAATAAATTAATTAAACACAATTGCTACAAATAAATAAAATTAAATAAACTATCTAAAGTACAAAAAATAAAAAAGAACTAAGTTACAGAAAATAATAAAATATTTACAAACATAAGAAAAATATTACAACAATTTTAAACTAATTACACCTACTCTAAGCCCCCTAATAAAATAACAAAGCCCCCCAAAATAAAAAATTCCCTACCCTATTCTAAAATACAAATATTACAAGCTCTTTTACCTTACCAGCCCTGAACAGGGCCCTTTGCGGGGCATGCCCCAAGAATTTCAGCTCTTTTGCCTGTAAAAAAAAACATACAATACCCCCCCCCCAACATTACAACCCACCACCCACATACCCCTAATCTAACCCAAACCCCCCTTAAATAAACCTAACACTACCCCCCTGATGATCTTCCTACCTTGTCTTCACCATGCCAGGTTCACCGATCCGTCCTGGCTCCAAGATCTTCATCCAACCCAAGCGGGGGCTAGACATCCACTGAAGAAGTCCAGAAGAGGGTCCAAAGTCTTCCTCCTATCCGGCAAGAAGAGGACATCCGGACCGGCAAACATCTTCTCCAAGCGGCATCTTCTATCTTCTTCCATCCGATGACGACCGGCTCCATCTTGAAGACCTCCAGCGCGGATCCATCCTCTTCTTCCGACGACTAGACGACGAATGACGGTTCCTTTAAGGGACGTCATCCAAGATGGCGTCCCTCGAATTCCGATTGGCTGATAGGATTCTATCAGCCAATCGGAATTAAGGTAGGAATTTTCTGATTGGCTGATGGAATCAGCCAATCAGAATATAGTTCAATCCGATTGGCTGATCCAATCAGCCAATCAGATTGAGCTCGCATTCTATTGGCTGATCGGAACAGCCAATAGAATGCGAGCTCAATCTGATTGGCTGATTGGATCAGCCAATCGGATTGAACTATATTCTGATTGGCTGATTCCATCAGCCAATCAGAAAATTCCTACCTTAATTCCGATTGGCTGATAGAATCCTATCAGCCAATCGGAATTCGAGGGACGCCATCTTGGATTACGTCCCTTAAAGGAACCGTCATTCGTCGTCTAGTCGTCGGAAGAAGAGGATGGATCCGCGCTGGAGGTCTTCAAGATGGAGCCGGTCGTCATCGGATGGAAGAAGATAGAAGATGCCGCTTGGAGAAGATGTTTGCCGGTCCGGATGTCCTCTTCTTGCCGGATAGGAGGAAGACTTTGGACCCTCTTCTGGACTTCTTCAGTGGATGTCTAGCCCCCGCTTGGGTTGGATGAAGATCTTGGAGCCAGGACGGATCGGTGAACCTGGCATGGTGAAGACAAGGTAGGAAGATCATCAGGGGGGTAGTGTTAGGTTTATTTAAGGGGGGTTTGGGTTAGATTAGGGGTATGTGGGTGGTGGGTTGTAATGTTGGGGGGGGGGTATTGTATGTTTTTTTTTACAGGCAAAAGAGCTGAAATTCTTGGGGCATGCCCCGCAAAGGGCCCTGTTCAGGGCTGGTAAGGTAAAAGAGCTTGTAATATTTGTATTTTAGAATAGGGTAGGGAATTTTTTATTTTGGGGGGCTTTGTTATTTTATTAGGGGGCTTAGAGTAGGTGTAATTAGTTTAAAATTGTTGTAATATTTTTCTTATGTTTGTAAATATTTTATTATTTTCTGTAACTTAGTTCTTTTTTATTTTTTGTACTTTAGATAGTTTATTTAATTTTATTTATTTGTAGCAATTGTGTTTAATTAATTTATTGATAGTGTAGTGTTAGGTTAATTGTAGGTAATTGTAGGTAGTTTATTTAATTATTTTATTGATAGGGTAGTGTTAGGTTTAATTATATCTTAGGTTAGGATTTATTTTACAGGTAAATTTGTAATTATTTTAACTAGGTAACTATTAAATAGTTCTTAACTATTTAATAGCTATTGTACCTGGTTAAAATAATTACAAAGTTGCCTGTAAAATAAATATTAATCCTAAAATAGCTATAATATAATTATAATTTATATTGTAGCTATATTAGGATGTATTTTACAGGTAAGTATTTAGCTTTAAATAGGAATTATTTATTTAATAAGAGTTAATTTATTTCGTTAGATAAAAATTATATTTAACTTAGGGGGGTGTTAGTGTTAGGGTTAGACTTAGCTTTAGGGGTTAATACATTTATTAGAATAGCGGTGAGCTCCGGTCGGCAGATTAGGGGTTAATAATTGAAGGTAGGTGTCGGCGATGTTAGGGAGGGCAGATTAGGGGTTAATACTATTTATGATAGGGTTAGTGAGGCGGATTAGGGGTTAATAACTTTATTATAGTAGCGCTCAGGTCCGCTCGGCAGATTAGGGGTTAATAAGTGTAGGTAGGTGTCGGCGACGTTGTGGGGGGCAGATTAGGGGTTAATAAATATAACATAGGGGTCGGCGATGTTAGGGGTAGCAGATTAGGGGTACATAGGGATAACGTAGGTGGCGGCGATTTGCGGTCGGAAGATTAGGGGTTAATTATTTTAAGTAGCTTGCGGCGACGTTGTGGGGGGCAAGTTAGGGGTTAATAGATATAATACAGGGGTCGGCGGTGTTAGGGGCAGCAGATTAGGGGTACATAAGTATAACGTAGGTGGCGGTCGGCAGATTAGGGGTTAAAAATTTTAATCGAGTGGCGGCGATGTGGGGGGACCTCGGTTTAGGGGTACATAGGTAGTTTATGGGTGTTAGTGTACTTTAGGGTACAGTAGTTAAGAGCTTTATAAACCGGCGTTAGCCAGAAAGCTCTTAACTCCTGCTATTTTCAGGCGGCTGGAATCTTGTCGTTAGAGCTCTAACGCTCACTGCAGAAACGACTCTAAATACCGGCGTTAGGAAGATCCCATTGAAAAGATAGGCTACGCAAATGGCGTAGGGGGATCTGCGGTATGGAAAAGTCGCGGCTGTAAAGTGAGCGTTAGACCCTTTAATCACTGACTCCAAATACCAGCGGGCGCCCAAAACCAGCGTTAGGAGCCTCTAACGCTGGTTTTGACGGCTACCGCCGAACTCTAAATCTAGGCCTTAGAGAGTGTTTCCCCATAGGAAACAATGGGGCTGCGTTAGGAGCTGAACGCTGCTTTTTTGCAGGTGTTAGGGTTTTTTTCAGCCAGCTCAGCCGCATTGTTTCCTATGGGGATATCGTGCACGAGCACGTTTTTCCAGCTTACCGCTACCGTAGGCAACGGTGGTATTGAGGGTTGAAGTGGAGCTAAATTATGCTCTACGCTCCCTTTTCTGAGGCTAATGCAGCCATTCAGACAACTCTAAATACCAGCGTTGTCTTAAGGGTGCTCTGGAAAAAAAAAAAGGCAGCGTTAGCACCGCGGGTCTTTACCAACAAAACTCTAAATCTAGGCATAAGTTTGCAGCTTTCCACAGTTTGTGTATTTTCGGACACTAGTTTACCTCTATCAAGGACCGGATAACACCTGTGCATTCCTCTCTCTCTCTCCTGAGATTACCGGACCGTGCACAACACCTCCTGAGTTTCCTGGGAACCTCCGGTCTGTATTATTCTGATCCTCTGATCACTTTATATATAATTGGAATTGATGTTATTACTGCATTATACTACCTGAAGTGAACTTTACTAATAGAGTCCTTTTTAGTTCCTATCAAGCAAGGTTGCGGTGACCGCGCCCACTAGTGTGTCGTCACAGATATACCAGCATATATTTCAAAACAACTTCTGTCACAAGAGTATTGATAATAATAATCTATTGTTTTTACTTAAGCCCAAGACTTACAATACTGAACGAGTTAAAGTCCTAACGGTCATATCCTACCTCAGAGGGGAACCTAGGATTTGGGCTGATTCCTTTTTTGAGCATGATCACCCAGTACTCGCATCTCTCGAAGACTTCTTTAAAGAAATGGGATTATTATACGAAGATACTAACAAGCAGCTTACTGCAGAAACTAATATGAGGTCTCTCAAACAGGGAAAGAGGCATGTAGAAGAATACCTTACAGAGTTTAAACAGTATGCAAAATATACTGAATGGACTGACATAGCACTTTAGAATCAGTACCGTCTAGGACTCTCAGAGTCTATAAAAGACGAATTAGCCCACATAGATTTACCCAAAACCTTAGAAACATTGATGAATCTCAGTATACAGATTGACCGAAGATTAAGGGAAAGGAGAATGGAGAAGCAAGGGTTAGACACTCTGGGAAAAGGAGCTTCCTACTATCCTAGATCTACAGTTAATACCACAGCAGAGCTTATGGCTTCACAAAGGGACCGTTACAACCAGAAGAGAGACAGCGACGCAGAATAAAAAATCTCTGTATGTATTGTGCATCTCCCAGTCATGATGTTAAGGAGTGCCCCATCCTGCAGAGACAAAGGAAGAGTAAGCTCTCTTATAAACATTCCTGTTTAACTGCAAAAATCACAAATAATGCTTATTATACTTTGTCTCTCTCTTTGCAGTGGGATCACCACCAACTCCACAGTGAAGCCATCATAGACTCGGGAGCTTATGCATGTTTCATAGATTCCTCTCTCGTATGTAAAAATAAAATTCCAGTTATTCAGAAACCTAACCATCTCCATCAGAGTTATTGATGGTTCGTTAATTAATACCGGTCCTATCACTCACCAATCTGTACCTTTAAACTAACTAAGTAACTACTAAGTCTGCTCATGTAGAGTTTATTTCCTTCGATATTATCTCCTCTCCCATGTTTCCAATAGTACTAGGTCTCCATTGGCTACAAACACACCAACCTACGATTTACTGGGACATTTTGGATGTTCAATTCACTTCGGATTACTTTTTAAAAACATGTTTCCCACACGCAAGTATACTTCAAGTCTCGGATTTCAACTTACCTACTGAATATAGTGACTTCATAGATGTCTTCAGCAAAAAAGAGGCAGAATCTCTACCCCCTCATCGGGTGTATGATTTCCCGATTCAACTAATTCCTGGATCATCCATACCTTACGGACACATCTATCCTCTTTCCCAACCCAAATTAGAACATCTAAAAGATTACATAGCGGGAAACTTATGTAAAGGTTTCATAAGACCTTCAACCTCCCCAGCAGGGGCAGGAATATTTTTTGTCAAGAACAAGGATAGCACCCTCAGACCTATCATAGACTACAGAGAACCCAATAAAAGGACAATAAAAAAAATCGGTATCCACTACCGTTGATTTATTTTATTTTATTTATAAAATATTTTACTAGGAAGGATACATTGAGATTTCTCTTGTTTTCAAGTATGTCCTGTGACCACAAGACATTGCATTGATACAATAGGGTACAATAAAATACAAAAACAATAATACTACACAATATATGCAAACATTTAACATAGAACTGGTAGGAAATATTTAATCAACCATGACAGGAGCATTCTGTTTTGAGATATGTAGAGAGGGATCTCTTAAAGGATATTAGGCTTGGGGAAGGTTTGAAAGTGTGCGGGAGGGCTGCTTTCTTTTTGTATTGAGGCAAGCTAAATAATGTGCTGTTATTGGATCGGAGGTTATAGGAGGTGGGAATAGCAGGGGAGAGCATTCTGCTCAGGTAGGGTGGGAGCTTCCCAGAAAGGCTCTTAAACACAAGGCAGGAAAGATGGAGGGTGCGTCTGGATTCCAGTGACAGCCAGTTTAGTTATTTTAGCATGTCACAATGGTGGGTCTTGTAGTTACATTGTAGCACAAAGCGACAGAATGAGTTATACAATGTATTAAGTTTATTAAGGTGAGTTTGCGGTGCAGGTGCATATACTACGTCCCCGTAATCCATGATAGGCATCAGCATTTGCTGTACAATCTTTTCCTTTACTGTAGGGCTGAGGTAGGATTTGTTTCTGTACAGCGCACCTAGTTTTGGATAAAGTTTAGATGCAAGTTTTTGTGTGGAGGCCAAAAGATAGATTGGGGTCTAACAACATACCTAAGTATTTAAAAGAGTGGACTGCGGTCAGCGTGCAATTGGATTTTGTTTTGATGCGAAGATGGGAATTTTGTAATTTGTGTAATTTAGGTCCCGTTCCAAAGATCATTGTGACAGTTTTGTCAGTGTTTAGGAAGAGTTTGTTTCTTGAGATCCACTTTTCTAGCTGCGGCAGATCGGAATTGTTTGCATAGATTACCGTGCCATCTGCGTACATGTGTACAGTTGAGGATTTGCAGACATTAGGCAGATCATTTATAAATAAATGTGAATAGTAGGGGGCTGAGAATGGAACCTTGGGGTACTCCACACGTGACTGGGAGAGGGAGGGAGTCGCTGTTGATCCCAGAACTCATAGAACATCTTAGTCAAGCTTGCATATTCACCAAATTAGATCTAAGGGGAGCGTATAACTTAGTGCGAATTAGAGAATGGGACGAATGGCTCACAGCTTTTAGGACTTGCTACGTGTTGTACGAGTACACTGTGATGCCATTCGGACTCTGCAACGCACCCGCCACTTTTCAGTATCTAATTAACGATATCTTCAGCGATTTGCTTGATATCTGTATAGTAGTCTATCTCAATGACATACTTATATACTCGAATAACCTGGAAGATCACAAGAAACACCTGTCACGTTTGTAAGAACATCAACTTTACGCAAAACCCGAGAAATGCCTTTTCCATACCTCTGAAATTTACTCTTTAGGTTATCATATATCTCCAAAAGGAATTGAAATGGACAGTGCCAAAGTCGATGCCATCACAAATTGACCAGAACCATCATCTAAGAAAGAATTACAGAGGTTTCTGGGATTCACAAATTATTACCGAAAGTTCATAAAAAAAAATTCTTCTATCACAAAACCCCTGACATCACTCACCAGTAATACCATACCTTTCCGATTGAACTCCAAGGCCCAGTACAGTTTTAATTTCCTAAAGAAATAATTTACAGAAGCCCCAATCTTACAATTCCCCGATCCAGAGTTACAATTTATTCTGGAGGTGGATGCTTCAGATTATGCCCTAGGTTCTGTGTTATCACAACGCAAGACTACTCAGGATCTCCTGCATCCCGTAGCATACTATTCCAGAGTAATGTGTACAGCAGAAATAAATTATCCTATCGGAGAAAAAGAACTGCTCATCATCAAAGCATTTCTGGAACACTGGCGACATTTATTAGAGGGTACTAAGGTCCCCATTCAGATCTACACGGACACAAAAATATAGAATATCTACAAACCAATAAAACTTTGTCTGCCAGACAAGTCAGGTGGAGCCTGTTCTTCTCCTGATTCTCTTACCATATCACTTACAGGCCTGGGAGTAAAAAAGGCAAAGCTGATGCCTTATCCAGGAGAGATAAAAGACCAAATCCTACAACTATACCTACCACAGGAATGTTTTCTGGGATTATCACCCAGTTTCCCTCAATTACTTTGAGATAGTCAAAAAGCAGAAACACACCTTCCATACAATCTACATCTTGAAGCAGATGGGTTCTATTACTTTAAAAATAAACTTTATGTCCCTCCATCTCTTCGGCTTTCTGTTTTGAAGGCTCATCATGAGTCCCCTATGGCAGGACATATGTGTATTAATAAGACCGAAGAGTTAATCAAAAGAACTTTCTGGTGGCCACATATTCAGCAAAGTGTAAGAGACTTTATCCTCTCTTGTCCCATATGTTCAGTATCCAAGACAGAAAAGAATCGTCCCTACTGATACTTAATACCACTTCCTATTCCGGAGAGGCCATGGCAAATCATTGGCATTGACTTTATAGTAGATCTTCCCTTCTCAAACAAACATAATACTATTCTAGTTGTAGTAGATTTACTAACGAAAATGGTGCACTTCCTACCTTACTATAAGTTACCAACTTCTGCGGAAACAGCTAAACTTTTTCTCAACAATATAGTAAAACTTCATGGTTTAACACAGACAATTGTTTTGGACAGAGGCACCCAGTTCACCTCCCGTTTTTGGAGACAGTTATGTGACAACATGCAGGTCCAACACAGATACAGCACTTCTTTCCATCCTCAGACCAACGGTCAAACAGAGAGGGTGAATCAATGGCTGGAGCAGTATTTGAGATGTTACTGCTCACATCAACAAGATCTATGGTAAAACAGTTTACCTATGTCTGAATATGCATATAACAATGCACAGAATACCACAACTGCCATATCCCCTTTCTATGTAAACTATGGCTTCCATCCCGCATTTCAGCTCTACCCTCAACCAAATACTACTTGTCCCCAAGTAGACGACACTACTAACTCTCTGATGGAACTGTTCCAGCAACTCAAAAGTAACAGAGCTAGCCAAAACCAAAAAAATTAAAAACGCTATTATGATTCCAAACGGCGACCCTCGCCTACTTATAAACCAGGAGACAAGGTATGGCTCTCTACTAAGTACATCAAACTAAAAACTCCATGTAAGAAACTTAGTGACTTATTTATCGGTCCTTTTGTGATATCCAAGGTTGTGAATCAGAATGCCATGACTCTCAAACTCCCATCCTCGTATAGTATCCACCCGTTTCATGTCTCTCTTCTTAAACCTTATTATCCAATTAGAGGTCACCCTGATCCTAATCCCCCCACCGAGTTGGGTGACAATGACCAAGAGTATGAAGTTGAACGGATTCTCGACTCCCGAATGGTGAATGGAGTATTGGAATACCTTTTTCGTTGGATGGCGTATACACCTGAGGAGGATTCTTGGGAACCCTCTACTAATATTCATACACCTCATCTGATTTCATATTTCCATAGGCAAAATCCGGACTGACCACGATTCGCAGCTGTAGGGCAGCTGCCTTGAGAGGGGGAGTCTGTCAGGGTGACTGTCTCTTTAAGGGGTACAATATCCTATTCCCCTAGCACTATTTATTCTGCCCACACCCCTTCTCAGGTGCCTAGTACTTTGTGTGTTTCCTGTGAACACAGCTGAGCTCTCTAGCTCAGCTCCTGTTACCGGCTCAGCATACTCCAGTGAAATGCTCTCTGCAGCTATTTCCAAAGCCTAGGCTTCATTTACAGAGTCTCCCTTCGTGCTGCAGGTTGCAGCTTTCTAAGTTTGCAGCTTTCCACAGTTTGTGTATTTTCGGACACCAGCTTACCTCTATCAAGGACCGGATAACACCTATGCATTCATCGCTCTCTCTCCTGAGATTACCGGACCGTGCACAACACCTCCTGAGTTTCCTGGGAATCTTCGGTCTGTATCATTCTGATCCTCTGATCACTTTATATATAATTGTAACTGATGTTATTACTGCATTATACTACTTGAAGTGAACTTTACTAATAGAGTCCTTTTTAGTTCCTATCAAGCAAGGTTGCGGTGACCACGCCCACTAGCGTGCCACCACAGATATACCAGCATATATTTCAAAACAACTTCTGTCACAAGAGTATTGATACTTTGTCTACATTGATAAGTATCCTTTTACCTCTGCTGATATACAAGCACACTTAACAAGGCATGAACATTTAATGTAGTTTCTGCAGTTGTGATCCTCTAATCTTGTTGTGTGAAACATAAAGATATTGCTCTTACAGTATATATATATATACACATATACATACACAGTTGTATGGAAAAGTTTTAGGCACCCCTGACAATTTCCATGATTTTCATTTATAAATAATTGGGTGTTTGGATCAGCAATTTCATTTTGATCTATCAAATAACTGAAGGTCACAGTAATATTTCAGTAGTGAAATTAGGTTTATTGGATTTACAGAAAATGTGCAATATGCATCCAAACGAAATTAGACAGGTGCATACATTTGGGCACCCTTGTCATTTTGTTGATTTGAATACCTGTAACTACCTAGCACTGATTAATTGGAACACACAATTGGTTTGGTGAGCCCATTAAGCCTTGAAATTCATAAACAGGTGCATCCAATCATGAGAAAAGGTATTTAAGGTGGCCAATTGCAAGTTGATGTGCTCTTTGACTCTCCTCTGAAGAGTGGCAACATGGGGGCCTCAAAACAACTCTCAAATGACCTGAAAACAAAGATTGTTCAACATTATGGTTTAGAGGAAGGCTACAAAAAGCTATCACAGAGATTTAAGCTGTCAGTGTCTACTGTGAGGAACATAGTGAGGAAATGGAAGACCACAGGCACAGTTCTTGCTAAGGCCAGAAGTGGCAGGCCAAGTAAAATATCGGAGAGGCAAAGGATGGTGAGAACGGTTAAAACAGCCCACAGACCACCTCCAAAGACCTACAACATCATCTTGCTGCAGATGGTGTCACTGTGCATCGTTCAACAATTCAGCGCACTTTGCACAAGAAGAATCTGTATGGGAGAGTGATGCGGAAGAAGCCTGTTCTGTCCATATGGTCATATGTACATCTTTAAATGCTATTTTAGTTCTTGTGCTCCCTCTAGTGTTATGTTTTATTATTGTATTCAATGTAATGTATATTCTATGTGCTACCTCTGACCTTTTTGAGGTCACTTCCTGCCTCCATTTTTGTTTCACTTGTGTGTGTAAATTAGTTTCACTTTCAATGTGTAACGTTTGCTAGAACTTTCTGCTTATAGCTTTGTAGAGGCAAATTCTTTTTACCTGGCAATTACCACTTCTGGAACCTCAGAATTCTTGTTTTGCAACAATAAAGCTTGAAGGATTCATACATCTCTGCTGTGGAATTTGTCTGAGTTAAGCTACTGCTGGATTCTGCTAACTGTAAGTAGATTGCATGTCTAACTTTCCATCAGAAGGCAGTCATCTTGCAAATAGTAGATGAAAACAGAATAGTAAAAAGAATGCCTTCAGAGTTATTAATCTTCAATAGAAAGACTCATGTTTGTTAAACTGTACACAGCTTAGTGTGTAACTAAGGACTTTATATAAAGGAAAGCTGCATTGCTTGCTGCACACAGCTCAGTAAATGTTTCTGCATTTAACAAGGAAGATTCCATTAAGCATCTGCACTGTCTCACACAAGATAATCTGCAGCTGAGAAGTGTACCCTGAACTTTTGTATAAACTGTCAGTTTCCTCAGAGAAATTTATGACTGCAGTTAAAATAGCTCTAATCTACTTAAAATGTCTGAAAAGGAACTTGCAATACAAGATACACTGTCACAGGAGAAAGAGCAGAGCATTAGACCACAGCGTACAATAAAACCCAATGAGAAAGTTATACAAAGTTATCAAGCTGAGAAAGATGAATTAGTGGATGCATTGGATGAAATGTGGGAGAAGGTTAGAAAATGTCTCTCTTTAGCAAATGAAACTGATGACAAAGAACAGTTAAACAAGATTGCTGACAGACTTAATGCTTGTTATGAAAATTATGAAAGGTTGTCACGCAAATATTTTAATCTGCTATCAAAACCTAATGTTGAGGAAACTATGCAAATTCAAACCCAGTTTAATTAATCTAATTTACAGTGCAAGAAACTAGTGTAAAGCACATTAGCAACAGTTGAAAGCAGGATTGCAGACTTGCTAGAATCCAGATCACTGTGTGCTGCTTCAACAATTCGCTCTGCTAAATCTAGAAGTACTTCCTCTTCATCTATAAGCTCCGCCATTATCAAAGCACGTGCAGAAGCAGAAGCTGCAATGGTGCACGCCTCTTTTAGCAAAAAAGAAGCATCACTGAAAATGGAGGCAGCAAAACAGGAGAAGGAAAAAGAATTAGAAGCAGCAAAATGGGAGAAGGAAAAAGAATTAGAAGCAGCGAAAAAAGAAACAGATTTAGAAATACTGCAAAATAAAAAAGAATTAGCTGTCGCCATGGCAAGATTAAAGGTACTTGAGGCAGCCAATACAGAAGAGCTCCTAGAATATTATGTCAGTCTGGTGGGATCAGACTACCCAGAGAAGAGAACATGTGAGTATGTTCTTAACCAGAGTGGAAAACACTACAACTCCTTTGAGGAGGAAGAAGGAGGTAATGCTCATAAAGACAGAGGTTGGAATGATGTGCACCCTACCACAAATTATATACATCTCAATAGTGATTCAATTGCTGCAGCCAGAACGGATGCAATTCAGCGGATAAGCAGCTCAGGTGTCAATGCACAAATCACACAACCTCTTGTAAACAAACAAGTATGGGGTCCATCACAGTCACCTCCATTAAGATCAGTGAAAGAAAAGGCTTCAGCTGGATTAAATGTATCAGCGAACCCATACTATCCCTCTGCATTCAATCCCTATTACCCAAGTGATCTTCAGGCACCTCCAGTAACAAAGACTGAAAGGTTAGAGATGTCTGAGTTTGCCAGGTATATGATTCGACGTGAGCTTACAAATACAAGTCTTACAAAATTTGATGATCTGCC
Source organism: Bombina bombina (assembly GCF_027579735.1). Classification (NCBI taxonomy): domain Eukaryota; kingdom Metazoa; phylum Chordata; class Amphibia; order Anura; family Bombinatoridae; genus Bombina; species Bombina bombina. The sequence continues at coordinate 520,286,204 of NC_069505.1, read as the reverse complement.
AGAGAACTACAGGTCTTGGAAGTCTACATTCAAGACTACTGTTGAAGATTTAGGTATATCTCCTAGAGAAGAGCTTGATCTGCTGGTAAAGTGGTTAGGTGATGAATCTGCAGAACGTGTCAAGAGGCTTAGAGCTGTCCATGTAGACAACCCAGTTGCAGGTTTAAAAATGGTTTGGGAACGTTTGGATCAGACCTATGGTAGTCCAGAAGTAATTGAAAATGCCCTTTTAAAGAAAATCCAAAAATTTCCAAAAGTCACAGTTAGGGACAATCGCAAGCTACAAGAGTTAAGTGATCTTCTGCTGGAACTAGAAGCAGCTAAAGCAGATCCATGTCTATCAGGACTGAGTTATCTTGATACTGCACAAGGTGTGAATCCAATTGTGGTGAAGTTACCTCATGCTCTTCAAGATAAATGGGCAACACAAGGATCAAGATACAAGCAAGATAATAATGTATCATTCCCTCCCTTTTCCTTTTTCAGTAAGTTCATCCAAGACATAGCAAGGACAAGAAATTATCCAAGTTTCTCTTTAACCGAATTAAATCAGTGGGCGGTGACTTCTCCAGAACATGAGAAAGAAACTTCAAGATTCAAGAACTCAAAGAAATCAGTGTTTGTCCAAAAGACAGATGTAGCACCTTCCAGTCAGGGAATACAAAGTGAGAAATTAAAGAATTTAATTCAAGAATGCCCATTGCACAAGAATCCTCACCCACTTAAGAAATGTCGTAGCTTTAGAGAAAAACCTTTGCAAGAACGCATAGAGCTTCTTAAGAATTATGGACTATGCTTCAGGTGCTGTGCTTCAACAGATCATCTTTCTAGAAACTGTAAAGCCAATATTAGATGTTCAGAATGCAATAGTAACAGACATGTGTTTGCTCTCCACCCAGAGTCTTCAAGTTCCCTTCCACTTGAAAGTATTGCCCCTGCTGAAAAGCATGGCGGGGAGAAAGAAGAAGAGACAACAAACAAAACATCTGTTGCTTCTAAATGTACTGAAATATGCGGAGAAGGACTTAGTGGAAGGTCCTGCTCTAAAATATATCTTGTCAAAGTGTATCCTAAGGGAGAGCCTGATAAATCCGTAAGAATGTATGCAATTCTGGATGATCAAAGCAATCGATCACTGGCTAGAACTGAATTCTTCAACATATTCAACGTAAATGGTAATCCTTCATCTTACACCCTTGGTACATGTGCAGGTCAGTTTGAAACAAAAGGAAGAAGAGCTAGTGATTTCATAATAGCTTCTATTACAGATGGTATACAGTTGCCTTTACCTACAATTATTGAATGCAATCAAATACCAGATAACAGGGATGAGATTCCTACGCCAGAAATAGCACATTACCATCCTCACATGAAACACATAGCTAGTTGCATACCAGCTCTAGAGAAGAATGCCCAGATATTGCTTTTACTTGATAGAGACATTCTAAGAATACACAAGGTATGCCAGCAATGTAATGGACCTCATAATTCTCCATACGCTCAGAGACTTGACCTTGGCTGTGTAATAGTTGGAGATGCCTGTATAGGAAAAATCTACAGAACAGATATTACTAACTCCTTGAAAACTAATGTGTTAATTAATGGACGTCCATCTTACTTTGAGTCATGCCCAAATCACTACCATGTTAAGGAGAGACCTGGAATCTATGAACATTCATACTATGCCAGTCAAGATGATATAGTTACTCCCTTACTAGATGATGACAACATTGGAAGTACAGTGTTCCATACAACACAACATGACAATAAACTAGCTCCTGCTATCGAAGATAAAGAATTTCTCAAGTTAATGGACAAAGAGTTTTACAAGGATGACTCAAACAGTTGGGTAGCCCCTGTGCCATTTCGCAATCCAAGACAAAGGTTATCTAACAACAGAGTTCAAGCACTCTCTAGACTTTCTTCCTTACAACATACTCTAGAGAAAGATCCAAAGATAAAAGAACACTTTGTATCATTCATGCAGAAGATATTTGAAAATAAGCATGCAGAGCCAGCTCCTCCACTAAAAAAAGGTGAAGAATGTTGGTATCTTTCTTCATTTGGAGTCTATCATCCACGCAAACCAGGTCAAATAAGGGTTGTGTTTGATTCAAGTGCACAGTATGAAGGCATGTCACTTAATAGTGTTCTTCTTACTGGACCTAACCTTACTAACAGTCTCTTAGGAGTATTGATCAGGTTCAGGAAAGAACCTGTAGCATTCATGGCTGACATACAACAGATGTTCTATTGTTTCATTGTTCGAGAAGACAATAGGAATTACCTCAGGTTTTTGTGGCATCGCAACAATGATACTAGTGCTGAGATAATAGATTATCGCATGAGAGTGCATGTCTTCGACAACAGTCCATCACCTGCAGTGGCAATATATGGACTGAGAAGAACAGCTCAAGAAGGTGAAATTGAATATGGAACAGATGCCAGACAATATGTAGAAAGAGACTTCTATGGGGATGATGGAATCAAGTCTGTACCGACAGATAAAGAAGCCATTGATCTGCCATTGATGCTATCTGTAGCAAACCTAAGGCTTCATAAAATAGTCTCAAACAGCAGCAAGGTGTTGAAAGCCTTTCCTCCAGCAGACCATGCAACGGACCTCAAAGACTTAGATCTAGGCACCTGTACAACAAAGTCTTGGTCTACATTGGAACATATCAACTGATGAATTTGTTTTCAAAGTTTCTACTGATGAAAAGCCATACACTAGACGTGGTGTTTTATCAATTATCAACAGTCTTTATGACCCACTGGGGTTTGTAGCTCCAGCGACTATACAAGGAAAGTCTCTGCTTAGACAGCTTTCATCTGAGTCAAAATCCTGGGATACTTTACTACCTATAGAGAAATGTCAGATGTGGGAAAAGTGGAAGGATTCTTTGAAGGCTCTTGAAAAGCTCTGTATTCCACGGTGTTATACTTCTATATCTCTATCAACAGCTACAGTAACAGAGATCTACATCTTCTCAGATGCATCAACAGAAGCTAATGCAGCTGTGGCCTACCTAAAAGTGACCGACATTGAAGAAAAACCACATGAAGGATTTATCAGCAACCGAGTAGAACACATCAGAGATCTACAAGACCAGAGCAATGGTATTACGTACCTACTAACCAAAATACTGCAGATCTTGCAACCAGGTCGTTAACTTCAGCACAATGCATGAAATTGACATGGCTGACAGGACCAGCATTCTTGTTAAACTCTATAGATACAACATCAACCAGTACTACATTTCAGTTTGTGGGACCTGATAAAGAGAACCATCTTCAAGCTACTACACTTCTTACCAGTGTACCTGGTCTTGGATTACAGAAGTTGTACTTCTTCTATTTCACATGGACTGTGATTATAATCATAGACACTGGTTGACAATTTGTAAGGATTACAATAGAGAGATGACTACAGGGGACAGTGCCAGCCCTGCTACTAATCAAGATTTATCATGTGAAAACAACATGGACTTATGTTTGCAATTGCATTTTGTATGTTTTCTCTCTTTCTTTGTCTTGCAGATCTCATGGATAAAGAGACTTCAATCAACATTTTTATGTTTATTGTTTATTGTTTGATTTATATAGTGGTATCTACAGATACCAGACGGTGAGAGTGTTCTGTCCATATAGTCATATGTACATCTTTAAATGCTATTTTAGTTCTTATGCTCCCTCTAGTGTTATGTTTTATTATTGTATTCAATTTAATGTATATTCTATGTGCTACCTCTGACCTTTTTGAGGTCACTTCCTGCCTCCATTTTTGTTTCACTTGTGTGTGTAAATTAGTTTCACTTTCAATGTGTAAAGTTTGCTAGAACTTTCTGCTTATAGCTTTGTAGAGGCAAATTCTTTTTACCTGGCAATTACCACTTCTGGAACCTCAGAATTCTTGTTTTGCAACAATAAAGCTTGAAGGATTCATAAATCTCTGCTGTGGAATTTGTCTGAGTTAAGCTACTGCTGGATTCTGCTAACTGTAAATAGATTGCATGTCTAGCTTTCCATCAGAAGGCAGTCATCTTGCAAACAGTAGATGAAAACAGAATAAAGCCTTTTCTGCACACACACCACAAACAGAGTCGCTTGAGGTATGCAAACGCACATTTGGACAAGCCAGCTTCATTTTGGAAGAAGGTGCTGTAGACTGATGAAACAAAGATTGAGTTATTTGGTCATAACAAGGGGCGTTATGCATGGCGGCAAAAGAACACAGCGTTCCAAGACAAACACTTGCTACCCACAGTAAAATTTGGTGGATGTTCCATCATGCTGTGGGGCTGTGTGGCCAGTGCCGGTACTGGGAATCTTGTTAAAGTTGAGGGTGGCATGGATTCCACTCAACATCAGCAGATACTTGAGAACAATGTTGAGGAATAAGTCACAAAGTTGAAGTTACGCCCAGGCTGGATATTTCAACAAGACAACGACCCAAAACACTGCTCAAAATCTACTCTGGCATTTATACAAAGGAACAAGTACAATGTTCTGGAATGGCCATTCCAGTCCCCAGACCTGAATATCATTGAAAATCTGTGGGTTTATTTGAAGCCGGCTGTCCATACTCGGCAACCATCAAACCTAAGGGAACTGGAGATGTGTTGCAAGGAGGAATGGTCCAAAATGCCTTCATCCAGAATCCAGACACTCATTACAGGCTATAGGAATTGTCTAGAGGCTGTTATTTCTGCTAAAGGAGGCTCTACTAAATATTGATGCAATATTTCTGTTGGGGTGCCCAAATTTATGCACCTGTCTAATTTTGTTTGGATGCATATTGCACATTTTCTGTTAATCCAATAAACCTCATTTCACTACTGAAATATTACTGTGTCCTTCAGTTATATGATAGATCAAAATGAAATTGCTGATCCAAACACCCAATTATTTATAAATGAAAATCATGGAAATTGTCAGGGGTGCATAAGCTTTTCCATACAACTGTGTATATATATATATATATATATATATATATACACATATACTGTATATATATATATATATATATATATATATATACACACACACACACACACATATACTGTATGTATATATATATATATATATATATATATATACATATATATATACAGGGCCGTCTTTAATATTGACTGGACCCTGGGCAAACATTTTCTCGGATCATCTACTGCTGGGCTAATCATTAAAAAAAAAATTGCAATATGTGAAACTGGACCTAAGCAGTACTAATAAGTAAATAAATATATAAATTCCTCCACTCTGGATTAATTTAATATGCTTTTGAATGTGATTCTGGTGTGAGGTTAGCTGGTTAAAGAGATTTAGGGCAGCCAACAGGAGCAAAGCAAGGTAAAGACTGAGGCGGAAGCATGGAGGTGCAGACAGATATAAGTTTACTGACTGGAACAGTAGAACTACTATGGGAAGCTGTAAAATCTGAAACAGAGAGAAATAAAAACTATAAAAATAAACCTTACCTTAATGTGTGAAGTATCAGCATGACACTATACATCAGCCACAGCAGCACATGTCACTACTTTGCTAGGAACAAGTTCCCTCTCATCCTGCACTAGACAATGCTGCATGGGGGAGGGGCATGTGTACACTCACTTATTCTTCCCACTGACACCTTTCTACAAAGCACTGTTTTCCTAACAAACTTTAGTTAGTTGATCTTAGAGCCACAGCAGAAAGAGCAGGGCTAAGGGGACCAGCAGACTGGATGCTGTCTGCCCAAGGCTGCATGGATACAGACGAGTCACACAGCCTCAAGACTGAAGAGAGCAGTGTGTGCCCTACCCCGAAACAATCCCCACCATTAGAGCAGTTACCTGGTAACAGTGGTAACCCCAGCAGGACCTTTTCTGATGCAGTGGGATTGACTGGATGCCTAGTTAGGGCTTAGCATCCAGTGCTGTACAGTGCACATCTAAAACAGCACATGGCACTAGCTTGGAATGTCACATGACATTGGCATGGTCTGGCACAGTTTCTCACAAATAAATATAAGCAGAGAACTTTTGACTGTGACAATATTAGGACTGACTGTGTGTGTCCCCCATGTCACATGACATCAGCAGTCTGGCATGAACCTTAGGACTCTTGGGCCCCTCAACAAAGACTGGGCCCAGGGCAGCTGCCCCTTTTGCCCTGTGTTAAAGACGGCCCTGTATATATATATATATATATATATATATATATATATATATACACAGAAATTGTAACGCTCGTGGAATACTCCTCTATCAGACCAAACTCGGCCAGTAGTCTTGTTATCCCGGCGTCGAGCCGGAATGATAGGGAATATCCCAGAGCAGAGAAAGTTAGTGAGATGAGGAAGGCGGCACTCACAACAGGCAGGACAGTCCCCAGCAGCAACAGCAGAGCAGCCCAAGGATGAACCACTAGAATGGTCAGGCAAGCAGGGTTTGGCAACAGCAAAACAGTCCAAAGATAAACCACTAGAATGGTCAGGCAGGCAGGGTTTGGCAACAGTAATCAATCAGCAGTTTAAGGGTTAAGGCAGGAGAGTAGGCAGGCAGGCAGGTTCAGTAACGGTATTTAGGCACTTAGAAAGAATGATCTGTCACACCCAGGAGTACACAAAGTAACACCTATACTTGGGCAGTGACAGATCGTTTGTGGAAAGTTTAAATAGGCGCAGGATTCGCGCCACTGAGGTCTGACTGGCATTAGGAGCGTGCGGCGATGACGTCAGCTCCGCACGCATCTGAGCCATCACTGCTCCTGGCAACGAGCAGGGAAGGAGACGCCGCGCCCCTAGCAACAGCTAGAGTGACGCGACGTGACAGAAATGTTAGGAACTGCACTCTCACTAACCAAAAAATACAACAACCAGGGTGCCTGCAGGGGTGATAAATATAAAGTATACAGACCGCACTCGCTGGGCTTCAGACAAACTTCAGTATTTCTTTATTCTGGTGAGATTATCCTCGAAATGTCACCAGAATAAAGAAATACTGAAGTTTGTCTGAAACCCAGCGAGTGCGATCTGTATACTCATATATATATATATATATATATATATATATATATATATATATATATATATATATATATGTGTGTGTGTGTGTGTGTGTGTATAACCTATAAAAATAGGTTTGGTGTGTATACCAGTGAATGCTCGTGTGTCATTGTGTGTGTGTGTGTGTATCAGTGTGACATGGTGTAAGAGTGTGTATATATCTGTGTATTTTTGTAGGTTGGGTGTTTATATCAGGGAGTGCTAGTGTGTCATTGCATGTGTGTGTCTGTGTATCATTGTTTCATTGTGTCATGGCGTGTATGGTTGTCAATGTATCAGTGTGTCATTGTGTGTATAGATCTGTGTATTTTTGTAGGATAGATGTGTATGTAAGTGATTGCTAGTGTCATTGCATGCGTGTGTATGTATCAGTGTGTCATTGTGTAAGATTATGTATATATCTGGGTATATTGTAAGGTGGGTATGCATGTCAGTGAGTTTTAGGGTGTCATTGTATGTGTTTGTTGTCTATATATTAGTGTGGCATTGTCCTTGTCTCACGTTTTTGACTCAGTTAGTTTTTTACTTTAAAAGCTGATCTGATTTCTGTGAACAACTGCTTGTACACAAACTTTGACCATGATGTTTTGAGCATTATTTTGGTTTACTTGCCACTGGCTTCTACTACAAAACCTTACCACATCATTATGTCAATGTCCAAAATGCATCTGGTATCAGTGCGTCCTTTTGTGTCAGGAAGTCTGTGAATCATTCTGTATATCAAGGTCATTGTGCTGTGTTTAAAAGAAGGCCCCTATTAAATAAAATTACTTTTGCTTGTATGCCCACAAATATATTTTAATATCTGCTTTGTCATTTGCTTCTATTCCAGCACATCTCAGTAATATGAAACAGCCCATCTCTAAATGACTTTCACACTTGACCACTCACCTCTTTCTATCCGCCATGCTTGTTGCCCATGACCGCCTCTCATTGCCAAGAAAAAATAAAACGATGCATCCTGAAATAAAGACCTGGACATCCTTCATCCACCACTGGAGATCCAATTATCAGAACTGCCCTGGTGCCTACTGCTTTGGGTAGAAAATATTTATAAGTGAGGAATAAGAAAATAATAAATGTTATGTGATTAGCACTTGTTCAGGGTGACCTCTAATGCTACTGTTATAAATAGAATTAAAGCCAAACTCATGTGCATATAAATTGTATGTTGTTTTCCTGGTTGATAGCAGATCAAATCAGCATGCATGTGCATTAATGCAGCACTCAAACATTTTTATTCATAATATACAAGCTTAGTCATATAATTCACAATAAAAAGCCATCATAGGGATTTTATTCAGTTATAAAGGATTTTCAGTGTTGGTCACAGATGTTATATTTAAACAGATGCAGAGTGACCGGCTATCATAATACTGCTACTGAAACATTATCAGTTCAGTACACTGGGTACATCTAGAGGCTTTAGTTCCATTAACCAATTTTTTTGGAAGAAATGTTGCCATATTGACACCACAGATGCCAGAGAGTTCTGCAACGAATTATGGATTTTGGTGTCCAGTAGATTATCCCTAACCCAATCCTTAAAGTAAAAGTCAATCCTAGCGCTGTACAAACGATAGGATTGACTATTGAAACAAATAAAGGGGAGTTTCATTCATGCATACCCACCTTACAATATACCCAGATATATACATAATCTTACACAATGTGGTAAATCTGGCTTGGCGCCAATGGGAGCTGGATTTACCGCACGGCTATTGGCTAAGAGGTGAAAACGTCACCTCTTAGGAATTTTTTTTTTAGCCTTGGGCTGCTGTAGCAGCTAAGAACGGCGATCGGTTGAAACAAATACCGTTCTTAGCTGCTACAGCAGCCTAAGGCTAAAAAAAATGCTAAGAGATGACGTTTTCACCTCTTAGCCAATAGCCGTGCGGTAAATCTGACTCCCATGGGCGCCAAGCTGGATTTACCGCACTGTAGCAGCTAAGAACGGCGATCGGTTGAAACAAATAAAGGAGCTTTCTACATGAAGTATCTTATACTTCATGAATGAAAGTCCCCTTTATTTGTTTCAATAGTCAATCCTAGCGTTTGTACAATGCTAGGATTGACTTTCACTTTAACACTAACCCTAACCTTATACTAGATCGAGAATTGTCAGCCATAATATTCTTGCACAGTCAAGATCTTGTCATACTTGTCTGTTACATCCAAGCCATAAAATTCTGCTTAGCAATGTTGAGGCAATGATATTGAGGTTGAATTCCTTAATCATGATCTGGAGGCAATTGATTAAGATCCTTGGGTCTTGAAATGTGTCCCACGTTTCCTGGACACTTTTATTATATTTATGTGACTTATTTTCAATGTCTTCATGTTCTCCAATAAAGTTATTTATTAATATTAGAATAGCTGTGTTGTGTGTTGTTGTTTTTTTGTGTATATTAGATTTTTAATTTGATCCAACAGCTTTATATCTGGTTACATAGTAACATAGTAACATAGTAGATGAGGTTGAAAAAAGATCAAAGTCCATTGAATTCAACCTATACAAATCAAATATACTTACAAAAAAAGCTCCAGTTGAGCTTAAAATAATCAGACTAAAAGGTGACCCATTTAATACAAGCAAGCATATCCATAAATACTGTTTCTAGCCAGAAATGTATCCAAGCCATTTTTAAATGTATCTAAGGTATTGACATTCACTACCTCCTTTGGTAATGAGTTCCACAATTTTATTGCTCTTACAGTGAAAAAAACGTTTCCGTTGCAGGAGATTAAATCCAGCCTTAAATTATGACCTTTTGTCACAAACAATTTTCTTGGAATAAACAAAGCTTCTGCCATCTCTGTATATGGGCCTTGAATATATTTATATAAAGTAATCATGTCATCTCTCAAGCGCCTTTTTTCTAGAGAAAACAGACCCAGTTTGGCTAACCTCTCCTCATAGCTTAAATTCTCCATTTCCCTTATTAGCTTTGTGGCCCTTCTCTGAACTTTTTCTAGGTCTGCAATGTCTTTTGCGAGATCGGTCTCCAGAACTGCACTCCATACTCAAGATGAGGTCTTACCAGGGATTTATATAGTGACAGAATTATGCTTTCCTCCCTTGAATCAATTCCTCTTTTAATACATGCTAGTATCTTATTAGCCTTAAAAGCCACTGCCCTGCATTGTGCACTAATCCTTAGCCTGTTACTGTTTGTACTGCCAAATCCCTTTCCTCTTCTGTTTGGCTAAATCTTGTAAATAATACGTTGCCTGCTTATTTTTACTTCCAAAATGTAGAACCTTGCATTTTCCCGTATTAAATCTAATTTTACATTTACTTGCTCAAACTTCTAATTTTTGCAGGTCCCTTTGTAATGAAAGTTCATCCTGCTCTGACCTAATGACCTTACTTAACTTAGTATCATCTGCAAAAATAGAGATGTCGCTATTTAATCCTTGCTCCAAGTCATTAATAAAAATATTGAAAAAAACTGGGCCCTGTACTGATCCCTGGAGGACTCCACTGACCTTTGTCCAATCTGAGTATGATCCATTTACTACTACTCGTTGCTCCCTATCTTTTATCCAGTTATTTATCCATGAGCAAACATTTTCAGCTACTCCCAGTCCCTTGATTTTGTACATTAATCTCTCATGTGGCACTGTATCAAACGCCGTTGCAAAATCTAAGTATATCACATCAACTGATTCCCATTTATCTATTTGTTTACTTACTTCCTCGTAGAATCTAATTAGATTAGTTGACATGATCTATTTCTCATAAAACCATGCTGATTTAAACTCATAGGGGCCCATTTATCAGGCTCCGGATGGAGCTTGAGGGCCTGTGTTTCTGGTGAGCCTGAAGGCTCGCCAGAAACAGCAGTTATGAAGCAGCGGTCTGTCCGCTCTGAGAAGGCGGACAGACATTGCTGCACTTCAACCCGATTGAGTACCATCGGGTTGATTGACACCCCCCTTCTGGCTGCCAATCTGCAGGGGGCGGCGTTGCACCAGCAGCTCACAAGAGCTGCTGGTGCAATGCTGAATACAGAGAGCGTATTGCTCTCCGCATTCAGCGAGGTCTGGCGGACCTGATCCGCACCATAATCTTGTTTACACGAATATGCTCATCAATATAATCTCTTAATCTTAATGTCAGATTTACTGGTCTATAGCTTCCTGGATTAGCCCGGCTTCCCTTTTTGAAGAGTGGCACCACATCAGCTTAACGCCAATCCTGGGGTACTATGCCTGAGGATGAGTCTTGAAAAATTAAGAGTAGAGGTTTGTCTATAACAGTGCTAAATTCCCGTAAAAACTCTTGGGTGTAATTCCATCTGGGCCTTGAGTTTTATTTACCTTAATGTTATCCATTTTTTTCATAATATCCTCTAGACATAACCCAGTTAATAGTATGGGCTGGCATCTTCTAGTTTGTTCCAAAGTATCCTATATTGGTTCCTCTCTTTTGTATACTGAAGAAAAGAATTGTTTTACCTTAGCCTTCTCCCTGTCACTGTTAATCATGTTACCCTCCAAGCATTTTAATGTACCTATATTGTCCTTCTTAGATTTGTTGCCATTTATATACTTAAAGAACCTTTTAGGGCTTGACTTAGAATCCTTTGCAATTAATCTTTCATTTTCAATTTTGGCTAATTTGATATATTTTTTGCACGCTTTGTTACATTCCTTATACATTTGGTATGTTAAGTCTGTACTATTTTCTTTGAATAATTGAAATGCCCTACGTTTTTTTCCTAATTTCTCTTAACACATTTTTATTTAGCCACATTGGCTTGGCTTGGATTTATTTATTTTACTTTTATAGCCATATGGTATGTGTTTATATGTATATTTATTTAACAAAGTTTTAAATATGATCTATTTATCCTCTGTATTTTTATTAGAGAATACTTTGTCCCAATTTATGTTATTTAATGATTTCCTTAAATCATTGAATTTAGCTTTCTTAAAATTAAAAGTCTTAGTCAAACCTTTAAGATACTGCTTATGAAAAATTATTTCAAATGTGACCATATTATGATCACTGTAACCCAAATGTTCTTTGACTTCTATGTTTGATATTATATCTGTATTGTTTGTTAGCACTAAATCCAAAATAGCTTTACTCCTAATTAGCTCCTCTATTAATTGTGACAAGAAGTTATTCCTGAGAGCATTTAAATATCTATCCCCCTTAGGTGAATTACTAGTTTCATTGGCCCAGTTTATATCAGGGTAGTTAAAATCTCCCATAATTACAGCATTGTTATTAGCAGCCTTACCTATTTGCATTAGTAGTTGAGTTTACTCCATGTTACTAATGTTGGGGGGCTTGTAGCATGTTCCTAGTAATATTTTTATTTAGGATTTTTCCCTCTACTCTTTATTTCAACCCACAGGGTCTCTACATTGTCACCTGTATCATCATAAATATCTTCCCTTATTGTAGGTTTAAGGTTAGGTTTAATATACATGCAGATTCCTCCACCCCTTTTATTATTCCTGTCCCTCCTAAATAAAGTATAACCCTCTAAATTAACTGTCCAGTAATCCCACCAAGTTTCAGTTATACTGATAACATCATAGTCCTCTTCTGCAACTACAGGGAGTGCAGAATTTTTAGGCAAGTTGTATTTTTGAGGATTAATTTTATTATTGAACAACAACCATGATCTCAATGAACCCAAACAACTCATTAATATCAAAACTGAATAGTTTTGGAAGTAGTTTTTAGTTTGTTTTTAGTTATAGCTATTTTAGGGGGATATCTGTGTGTGCAGGTGACTATTACTGTGCATAATTATTAGGCAACTTAACAAAAAACAAATATATACCCATTTCAATTATTTATTTTTACCAGTGAAACCAATATAACATCTCAACATTCACAAATATACATTTCTGACATTCAAAAACAAAACAAAAACAAATCAGTGACCAATATAGCCACCTTTCTTTGCAAGGACACTCAAAAGCCTGCCATCCATGGATTCTGTCAGTGTTTTGATCTGTTCACCATCAACATTGCGTGCAGCAGCAACCACAGCCTCCCAGACACTGTTCAGAGAGGTGTACTGTTTTCCCTCCTTGTAAATCTCACATTTGATGATGGACCACAGGTTCTCAATGGGGTTCAGATCAGGTGAACAAGGAGGCCATGTCATTAGATTTTCTTCTTTTATACCCTTTCTTGCCAGCCACGCTGTGGAGTACTTGGACGCATGTGATGGAGCATTGTCCTGCATGAAAATCATGTTTTTCTTGAAGGATGCAGACTTCTTCCTGTACCACTGCTTGAAGAAGGTGTCTTCCAGAAACTGGCAGTAGGACTGGGAGTTTAGCTTGACTCCATCCTCAACCCGAAAAGGCCCCACAAGCTCATCTTTGATGATACCAGCCCAAACCAGTACTCCACCTCCACCTTGCTGGCGTCTGAGTCGGACTGGAGCTCTCTGCCCTTTACCAATCCAGCCACGGGCCCATCCATCTTGCCCATCAAGACTCACTCTCATTTCATCAGTCCATAAAACCTTAGAAAAATCAGTCTTGAGATATTTCTTGGCCCAGTCTTGACGTTTCAGCTTGTGTGTCTTGTTCAGTGGTGGTCGTCTTTCAGCCTTTCTTACCTTGGCCATGTCTCTGAGTATTGCACACCTTGTGCTTTTGGGCACTCCAGTGATGGTGCAGCTCTGAAATATGGCCAAACTGGTGGCAAGTGGCATCTTGGCAGCTGCACGCTTGACTTTTCTCAGTTCATGGGCAGTTATTTTGCGCCTTGGTTTTTCCACACGCTTCTTGCGACCCTGTTGACTATTTTGAATGAAACGCTTGATTGTTCGATGATCACGCTTCAGAAGCTTTGCAATTTTAAGAGTGCTGTATCCCTCTGCATGATATCTCACTATTTTTGACTTTTCTGAGCCTGTCAAGTCCTTCTTTTGACCCATTTTGCCAAAGGAAAGGAAGTTGCCTAATAATTATGCACACCTGATATAGGGTGTTGATGTCATTAGACCACACCCCTTCTCATTACAGAGATGCACATCACCTAATATGCTTAATTGGTAGTAGGCTTTCGAGCCTATACAGCTTGGAGTAAGACAACATGCATAAAGAGGATGATGTGGTCAAAATACTCATTTGCCTAATAATTCTGCACACAGTGTAAGAGCTTCAGCTCCCCCATTTTACTTGTCATGCTTCTAGCATTTGCTGTCATACATTTAATTGTCATGTGCTGTAATAGCATTGAGAGTAGTAAACCCTGCTATTGTATTTGTGCGCAGCACTTTAAAGTCCCTTAAAGGGACATTAAAGGGATACTAACCCCACATTTTTTCTTTTATGATTCAGATAGAGCATGCAATTTTAAGCAACTTTCTAATTTACTCCTATCATCAATTTTTCTTTGCTATTATGTTATCTTGATTTGAAAAAGAAGTAATAAAAAGTTAGGAGCTGGACCATTTTTAGTTCAGCACCTCGGTAGCGCTTGCTGATTGGTTTGCTACATTTAGCCACAAATCAGCAAGTGCTACCCAGGTGCTGAACAAAAAAATGGTCCGGCTCTAAAGCTTACAGTACTGCTTTTTCAAATTAAGATAACTTGATAACAAAGAAAAATTGATAATAGGAGTAAATTAGAAAGGTGCTTAAAATCACATGCTCTGGGGCATATTTATCAAGCTCTGTATGGAGCTTGATGCTCCGTGTTTCTGGCGAGCCTGCAGGCTTGCCAGAAAACATAATTTATGTAAGAACTTACCTGATAAATTAATTTCTTTCATATTGGCAAGAGTCCATGAGCTAGTGACATATGGGATATACAATCCTACCAGGAGGGGCAAAGTTTCCCAAACCTCAAAATGCCTATAAATACACTCCCCACCACACCCACAATTCAGTTTAACGAATAGCCAAGCAGTGGGGTGATAAAGAAAGGAGTAGAAAGCATCAACAAAGGAAATTTGGAAATAATTGTGCTTTATACAAAAAATCATAACCACCATAAAAAGGGTGGGCCTCATGGACTCTTGCCAATATGAAAGAAATTAATTTATCAGGTAAGTTCTTACATAAATTATGTTTTCTTTCATGTAATTGGCAAGAGTCCATGAGCTAGTGACATATGGGATATCAATACCCAAGATGTGGACCTCCACTCAAGAGTCACTAGAGAGGGAGGGAATAAAATAAAAACAGCCATAATCTGCTGAAAAAAATTAATCCACAACCCAAAATATAAGTTTTTTTCATTTAAAAGAAAAAACTTAAATCAAAAGCAGAAGAATCAAACTGAAACAGCTGCCTGAAGAACTTTTCTACCAAAAACTGCTTCCGAAGAAGCAAATACATAAAAACGGTAGAATTTAGTAAATGAATGCAAAGAGGACCAAGTTGCCGCTTTGCAAATCTGATCAACTGAAGCTTCATTCTTAAAAGCCCATGAAGTGGAGACAGATCTAGTAGAATGGGCTGTAATTCTCTGAGGCGGGGCCTGACCCGACTCAAAATAAACTTGATGAATCAAAAGTTTCAACCAAGAAGCCAAGGAAATAGCAAAAGCCTTCTGACCTTTCCTAGGGCCAGAAAATAAAACAAATAGACTGGAAGTCTTCCTGAAATCTTTAGTAGCTTCCACATAATATTTCAAAGCTCTTACCACATCCAAAGAATGTAAGGAACTTTCCAAAGAATTCTTAGGATTAGGACACAAGGAAGGGACAACAATTTCTCTACTAATGTTGTTAGAATTCACAACCTTAGGTAAAAATTAAAAAGAAGTCCGCAAAACTGCCTTATCCTGATGAAAAAATCAGAAAAGGAGACTCACAAGAAAGAGCAGATAACTCAGAAACTCTTCTAGCAGAAGAGATGGCCAAAAGGAACAACACTTTCCAAAAAAGTAGTTTAATGTCCAAAAAATCCATAGGTTCAAATGGAAGAACCTGTAAAGACATCAGAACCAAATAAAGACTCCAAGGAGGAGAAATTGATTAAATAACAGGCTTAATAAGAACTAAAGCCTGTACAAAACAGTGTATATCAGGAAGTATAGCAATCTTTCTGTGAAATAAAACAGAAAGAGCGGAGATTTGTCCTTTCAAGGAACTTGCAGACAAACCCTTATCCAAACCGTCCTGAAGAAACTATAAAATTCTAGGAATTCTAAAAGAATTCCAGGAGAATTTATGAGAAGAACACCATGAAATGTAAGTCTTCCAAAATCTATAATAAATCTTTCTAGAAACAGATTTACGAGCTTGTAACATAGTATTAATCACTGAGTCAGAGAAACCTCTATGACTTAATATTAAGCATTCAATTTCCATACCTTCAAATTTAATGATTTGAGATCCTGATGGAAAAACGGACCTTGAGATAGTAGGTCTGGCCGAACGGAAGTGGCCAAAGCGGGCAACTAGACATCCAAACCAGATCTGCATACCAAAACCTGTGTGGCCATGCTGGAGCCACCAGCAACACGAATGATTGTTCCATGATGATTTTGGAGATCACTCTTGGAAGGAGAACTAGAGGCGGGAAAATGTAAGCAGGATGATAACACCAAGGAAGTGTCAGCGCATCCCCTGCTTCCGCCTGAACATCCCTGGACCTGGACAGGTATCTGGGAAGTCTCTTGTTTAGATGAAAGGCCATGAGATCTATCTCTGGAAGACCCCACAACTGAACAATCTAAGAAAACACATCTGGATGGAGAGACCACTCCTCTGGATGTAAAGTCTGGCGGCTGAGATAATCCGCCTCCCAATTGTCTACACCTGGGATAAGCACCGCAGAGATTAGACAAGAGCTGGATTCCACCCAAACAAGTATCCAAGAAACTTTTTTCATAGCTTGGGGACTGTGAGTCCCACCCTGATGAATGACATATGCCACTGTTGTGATATTTTCTGTCTGAAAACAAATGAACGGTTCTCTCTTTAGCAGAGGCCAAGACTGAAGAACTCTGAGAATTTCAAGGAGTTCTAAAATATTTATTG
This sequence comes from Bombina bombina, assembly GCF_027579735.1. NCBI lineage: Eukaryota > Metazoa > Chordata > Amphibia > Anura > Bombinatoridae > Bombina > Bombina bombina. The sequence continues at coordinate 520,269,185 of NC_069505.1, read as the reverse complement.
GTAATCTCGCCTCTTGATATTTCCAAACCCCTTGTGCTGTCAGAGATCCCCAAACAACTCCCCAACCTGAAAGACTTGCATCTGTTGTGATCACAGTCCAGGTTGGTCGAACAAAAGAAGCCCCTTGAACTAAACGATAGTGATCTATCCACCATGTCAGAGAGTGTCGAACATTGATTCAACATACAAAGCTGTAGAGGTCTCATGTGAAAATGAGCAAAGGGGACCGCGTCCGATGCTGCAGTCATGAGACCTAAAACTTCCATGCACATAGCCACTGAAGGGAATGACTGAGACTGAAGGTGCCGGCATGCTGCAACCAATTTAAAAGTCATGGACACTGAATCTATCTGGAAGCCTAAAAAGGTGACCCTTGTCTGAGGAATCAAGAAACTTTTGGTAAATTGATCCTCCAACCATGTTTCCAAGGAAACAACACTAGTAGATTTGTGTGAGATTCTGCAGTACGCAAAGACTGAGCTAGTACCAAGATATCATCCAAATAAGGAAACACCGCAATACCCTGTTCTCTGATTACAGAGAGTAGGGCACCCAGAACCTTTGAAAAGATTCTTGGAGCTGTTGCTAGGCCAAATGGAAGAGCAACAAATTGGTAATGCTTGTTTTAGAAAAGAGAATCTCAGAAACTGATAATGTTCTGGATGAATCGGAATATGAAGGTATGCATCCTGCAAGTCTAATGTGGACATATAATGTCCTTGCTGAACAAAATGCAGAATAGTCCTTATAGTCTCCATCTTGAAAGTTGGTACTCTTACATAATGATTAAAAAAATTTCAGATCCAGAACTGGTCTGAATACATTTTCCTTCTTTGGTACAATGAATAGATTTGAATAAAACACCAAACCTTGTTCCTGAGGAGGAACTGGCATGATTACCCCTGAAGACTCCAGGTTTGAAACACACTTCAGGAAAGCCTGAGCTTTTACTGGATTTACTGGTATACGTGAGAGAAAAAAATCTTCTCACAGGAGGTTTTACTCTGAATCCTATTCGATACCCTTGAGAGACAAAGCTCTGAATCCATTGATTTTGGACAGATTTTATCCAAATACCTTTGAAAAACCTTAATCTGCCCCCTACCAGCTGAGCTGGAATGAGGGAGCTGACTTTGGTTTCCAAAATGGCTTGGATTTATTCCAACTTGAGGAAGGCTTCCAATTGGAAGCAGACTCCTTGGGGGGAAGATTGAGTCTTTGTTCCTTATTCTGACGAAAAGAACGAAAATGGTTAGAAGCCTTAGATTTACCCTTAGGTTTTTAATCCTGAGGCAGAAAAACTCCCTTCCCCCAGTGACAGTTGAAAAAATAGAATCCAACTGAGAACCAAATAAATTGTTACCTTGGAAAGAAAGAGATAGTAATCTAGATTTAAATGACATATCAGCATTCCAAGATTTAAGCCACAAAGCTCTTCTAGCTAAAATAGCTAAAGACATGGATCTAACATCAATTTTGATAATATCAAAAATTGCATCACAATAAAATGATTAGCATATTGCAATAGGCGAATAATGCTAGATAAGTCAGAATCCAATTCCTGTTGTGCTAAATTCTCCAACCAGAAGGTTGATGCAGCCACAACATCAGCCAAAGAAATTGCAGGTTTGAGAAGATGACTTGAATATAAATAGGCCTTCCTTAGATAAGATTCAAGCTTCCTATCTAAAGGATCCTTAAAAGGAAGTACTATCTTCCATAGGAATAGTGGTACGTTTAGCAAGAGTAGAAATAGCCCCATCAACTTTGGGGATTTTTTCCCAAAACTCTATAGATTTTGCTGGTAAAGGATACAATTTTTTAAACCTTGAAGAAGGAATAAAAGAAGTACCTGGCTTATTCCATTCCCTAGAAATCATATCAGAAATAGCCTGAGGAATAGGAAAAACCCCTGGAGAAACCACAGGAGGTTTAAAAACAGCATTTAAATGTTTATTAGACTGAACGTCAATAGGACTGGTTACCTCAATATCCAAAATAATTAACACTTCTTTTAATAAAGAATGCATATACTCTATTTTAAATAAATAAGTAGATTTGTCAGTGTCAATGTCTGAGGAAGATAGATCCTCATCAGAAGAGGATAAATTATGTTGTTGGTCATTTGAAATTTCATCAACTAAATAAGAAGTTTTAAAAGACCTTACATTTATTAGAAGGTGGAAATGCAGACAAAACCTTCCAAATAGAATCAGAAACAAATTCTTTAAAATTTACAGGTATATCATGCACATTAGAAATTGAAGGAACTACAACTGGCAATGTGCTATTACTGATGGATACACTAACTGCATGTAAAAGTTTATCATGACAACTATTACAAATGACATTCGGCGAAATAATTTCAACAATTTTACAACAAATGCACTTAACTTTGGTAGGAAGATGTCAGGCAGCAATGTTCCAGCAGAAACTTCTGAGGCAGTATCAGATAAAGACATCTTGCAAAATGTAAGAGAAAAAACAACATGAAAAAAAAAAATATCTATTTCCTTATATGACAGTTTCAGGAATGGGAAAAAAAGCAAATAGCATAGGCCTCTGATAGAGAAAAAAATCAAGAGGCAAACATCAATGGGGTATTGAAATAATGAAAAAGTTTGGCGCCAAGTATGACGCACAACGTAACGTAAACTTTTTGGCGCCAAAAATAACCGGAAATGACACACTTGCGTCACTAATGACGCAACCGTGTGAAAGGTCTTGGCATAAAGTATGACGCCGGAAATGACGAAGTTGCGTCATAGATGTATTTTCCCGCGCTAAAAATATTTTCGCGCCAAGAATGACGCAATAAAGTTTAGCATTTGACGCAACCGCGGGCCTAATGCCACCCGCAATTTGCAAGAAGTAGTCAATTGAAAAAAGACTAAACCCCAGGTAAGAAAAACATTTCTATAAAAGATGTTTATATTACCCAAATATGAAACTGACAGTCTGCAGAAGGAAATACATGAACCTGACTCATGGCAAATATAATTACAATACATATATTTAGAACTTTATATAAATGCATAAAGTGCCAAACCATAGCTGAGTTGTCTTAAGTAATAAAAACATACTTACCAAAAGACACCCATCCACATATAGCAGATAGCCAAACCAGTACAGAAACAGTTATCAGTAGAGGTAATGGTAAATTGAGAGTATATCGTCGATCTGAAAAGGGAGGTAGGAGATGAATCTCTACGACCGATAACAGAGAACCCATGAAATAGACCCCCGTTAGGGAAATCATCGTATTCAATAAGTGATGCTCCCTTCACGTCCCTCTGACATTCGCTGTACTCTGAGAGGAATCGAGCTTCAACAATGCTGAGAAGCGCATATCAACGTAGAAATCTTAGCACAAACTTACTTCACCACCTTCATAGGAGGCAAAGTTTGTAAAACTGAATTGTGGGTGTGGTGGGTGGTGTATTTATAGACATTTTGAGGTTTGGGAAACTTTGCCCCTCCTGGTAGGATTGTATATCCCATATGTCACTAGCTCATGGACTCTTGCCAATTACATGAAAGAAACAGCAGTTATGAAGCAGCGGTCACAAAGACCGCTGCTCCATAACCTGTCCGCCTGCTCTGAGCAGGCGGACAGACATCGCCGGAAATCAACCCGATTGAGTATGATGGCGAGTATGATGGCGAGTTTGCAGGGGGCGGCGTATTGCTTGCCTTATTCAGCGAGGTCTGGCGGACCTGATCCGCAGTGTCGGATCAGGTCCGCCAGACCTTGATAAATAGAATCCTCTATCTGAATCGTGAAAGACAAAAATTGGGTTTAGTATCCCTTTAAACATCTCCCTAGAGAAGCCAAAAAGAAAAATCTACAACCTAAGTTTACCAAATGCAGCAAATGCCCTAAATCAGCTTTTTGCACTGGAGCATGCGCAAAACGCATCACACTCTGTTGAATGCAACCATGTTACTATGGTAATGTTTACTGAAAGCTGAATAAATCATTTTGAGACTTTCACTTACCCAGGATTGAAGGCTCTTTCATTCCTTTGATATGTATTTTATTTGCAGCATTTGTAAGTTATAGAATTTGCTTTTTTGACCTCCCTAGGGAGCGTGGAACAAAGCACAATGTTACACAAAAACAAGAGATGTTTATTGTTTAATATACTCTTACATTTTCTTACAAACTGCTAAACTCTATTATCTCCTTTTATACCCATAACTCACTGTAATACCCTCTGATACAATCTTATATACTGCTTAAGCCTATTATGTTCTCCTAAATCCTGTCGCTCACTCTAATACCCTCTGATATACTCTTAAGCTTATTATACGCTCTAATATCCCATTATTCACTGTTATACTCTATAGTATACTCTTCTATACCGTTACATAATATTAGATTCTCTTTAATCTACTTTTCACTGCTATAACCTCTGATATTTTCTTATAAACCATTCAAGCCTATTATGTTTTTTTCTGTGTTATATACATTTTACTTGGGGCCCGAGCAAGACAAATTTGTGGGGCCCATCAGCCCAGCCTCCTTATTCAACTCCCCCTGAATGCTCCACCTTCTGTATAGCCCATCCCTGTTCAAACATTCAGAGCTAGATTCCAAGTGAGGCGCAAACGATTGCACTAGCATTATCGTGATTATTTGCGCCCCCTTTCCATTACAAGTTGAGCGAAATTTACACTACAATCTTTACCGCAATCTCAGAGCTGTGGTTAACTGTTATCTAGAAAAAAAAAAGTTGCACAAAGCACTTACAAAGTACAGTTACACTCATATTAACTGTCTAATAAAAAATATTTTAAACAAATATTGCACACAAACGTTATAAAGGTTCAAAGATATGAGATCTCGATCTCGGGTGTTATAAAAAAAAAAAGCTACAAAAGGCTTTAACATTGAGATGCATACAGATCCATTGCTAAATATGTATGTATATAAATATATATATATGTGTGTGTGTATATATGTATTTACAGTCATGTATGCACATATAAACAAATATATATGTACACACATATAGGCATATATACTGTATATAAGTGCATTAGAGCCCTTTACCATTAAATAGATGAAAACATGATGAAACATATTTATGCAATATTCATTATTAAAGGGGCATTAAACACTAAATACATCCTAGATAGAATGATGCATTCAAAGAAAAGATTAGTCCATGACTAACATGTAGATGTATTTTTTAAAGTTTCATTAGTTGTTTAAAAAGTGACAAAATAAGTGTAAAGTTTTAGTGTCTATAAAACAATGGGAGCTGCCATGTTGTAACTTGTGTTACCTTCTCTGCTGTGGCCAATTAGAGTCAGTTATAAATAGGTCACTAGAGTGTGCAGCCAATGGTTGTGCTGGATTTAACAGTGTTCTGCACTTCCATTTCTAACAGGAACTGAAAAGCTCTTAATTTCAGAATAAATAATGAAAGTATATTGCAGAGTTGTTTTATATATACAATTTATCATTTTATATTACCATCCCAAAGTGTTTAATGTCCCTTTAACCCTTTGAGTGCTAAGCATTTTCCCACCTGAGTGCTAAGCTGGATTGTAGGGTTCTTTATTTTTATGTTTTTTAAATATTTGTTTTTTAACTTTTTTTTTTCAGACCTACGTTTTTTGCGTGAGAGTCAGGTGTTTTTTTAATTTTTTTTGTCTCCATTTATTTCTATGGGAGAATACATGCACACACAAGCGATAATCTAAGTTAGGATTTTTACTCTAGTCGGGTTAATGCTTGCGCAAAATACTTGTAATACGAGCACAACCCGACTAGCGCAAAAAACGTAACTCTAGCCAAGTTTTCACTATTGTGAAAACACATTTTACCGCTTCACTTGTAATCTAGCCCTCAATGTGTCCTACAAAAATAATTACACTATATGTTATGCCTGCTGATGCCATAAACACTTATACATAAACAAAATACAGGCTGTACATTGCACCTTCTCATACCCATCACCCCTGATCACAGTGTGGGACCCAAAAAAGTGTGGGGCCCCGGGAGCGGTACCTTGCATTCAATTTTCAGTGTACGCCGGAGATCGGATAAAGAGGAGCCTCTACGCCACTGAGGATCACTGCCACTGAGAACCGCTGCTGAGGAGCACCGCTCTGGATCCGCGCATCGGGGGAGACCACTCCGGGCCGCCTTCGCTCCGGATGAAGATAGAAGATGATGGAGCCACCTGGAAGAAGACCTTCACCGCCGGTCTTCAGGAACGGTGAGTACCTATCTGGGGCTTAGTTTTAAGATTTTTTTTTTTTTTAAAGATTAGGAGGCCTATCTATCAAGCTGTCAACTGTGCTGCATTCGCTGGCACCAATACGCTCGCCTAACATCGCGGCCGCGGACCTCAATACAATTTCCATATTTATGAAAAAAGCCGGCAAAAAGTCGCGCACCAAGTACGGGGCGATGAGCAGTGGACTGTTGTTAACTAAACAGTCATCGATCTCGCTGCTATTCGGCTTTTTCCCAACTTTATTTATATCCTGTGACTAAACACCTCCACTATACTAAAATGTTTAACCCCTATCCCACCAACCCCTATCCCGCCGCAACTAAATAAAGTTATTAACCCCTATCCCGCCGCTCCCGCACCCCGCCGCCACCTAACTGAATGTTTTAACCCCTATCCCGCTGCTCCCGGACCCCACCGCAACTAAATAAATGTATTAACCCCTATCCCGCCACTCCCGGACCCCACCGCCACTAAATAAATGTATTAACGCCTAAACCCCTGGCCTCCCACATCACTACCACTTACTAAACCTATTAACCCCTAAACCGCCAGGCCCCCACATTGCTATAAACTAAATTAAGATATTAACCTAAACCTTACAAGCCGCTAACTTTACATTATAATTACCTCATCCCGATTTTATAATAAATTTAACCTTACCTTTAGAATTAAAATAAACTATATTAAACTATTAATTAACCTACCCTAACTATTATACTAAAATTACATTAAACTAACAATTAAATTAACTATATTACATATTTAAAAATCTAACCCTACTCAAGTTATTTAAATCTACTATAAAAAATTACTATATTACAAAAAATAACAACTAAATTGCAAAAAATAAAAAACACTAAGTTACAAAAAATAAAAAACACTAAATTACAAAAAATAAAAAACCACAGTATCAAAAATAAAAAAGAATTACTCCTAATCTAAGAGCCCTAGCAAAATAAAAAAGACTTCCCAAAATAAAAAAACCCTAGCCTACACTAAACTACCAATGACCCTTAAAAGGGCCTTTTGCGGGGCATTGCCCCAAAGAAATCAGCTCTTTTACCTGTAAAAATAAAATACAAACAACCCCCCAGTAAAACCCACCACCCACACAACCAACCCCCCCAAATGCTAAACGCCCTTTTAAGGGCAATGCCCATCCAAATGCTCTTTTCAGGGCAATGGGGAGCTTAGGTTTTTTTAGATAGGTTTTTATTTGGGGGGTTGGTTGTGTGGGTGGTGGGTTTTACTGTTGAGGGGGTGTTTGTATTTTATTTTTACAGGTAAAAGAGCTGATTTCTTTGGGGCAATGCCCCGCAAAAGGCCCTTGTAGGCTAGGTTTTTTTTATTTTGATAGGGCTATTAGATTAGGTGTAATTCTTTTTTATTTTTGTTACTGTGGTTTTTTATTTTTTGTAACTTACTTGTTATTTTTTTGTAATTTAGTAATTTTTTATAGTAGATTTAAATAACTTGAGTAGGGTTAGGCTTTTAAATATGTAATATAGTTAATTTAATTGTTAGTTTAATGTAATTTTAGTATAATAGTTAGGGTAGGTTAATTAATAGTTTAATATAGTTTAATGTAATTTTAGTATAATAGTTAGGGCATGTTAATTAATAGTTTAATATAGTTTATTTTAATTCTAACGGTAAGTTTTAATTTATTATAAGATAGGGATGAGTTCATATTTAACGTAAAGTTAGCGGGTTGTTAGGTTTAGGGGTTAATAGCTTAATTTAGTTTATCGCGATGTGGGGGGCTGGCGGTTTAGGGGTTAATAGGTTTAGTTAGTGGTAGTGATGTGGGAGGCCAGGGGTTAATAATTTTATTACAGTTGCGGCGGGGTCCGGGAGCGGCGGGATAGGGGTTAATACATTTATTTAGCTGCGATGGGGTCCGGGAGCGGCGGGATAGGGGTTAATACTTTTAGTTAGTTGCGGTGGGCTCCGGGAGCGGCGGGATAGGGGTTAATAACTATTTAGTTACGGCGGGATCCGGGTAGCGGCGGGATAGGGGTTAATAAAATTATGTAGGTGGCGGCGATGTCGGGGCAGCAGATTAGGGGTGTTTAGACTCGGGCTTATGTTAGGGTGTTAGTTGTAAACTTTACTGGTTTTCTACCATAGAAATCAATTGGATATCTGGAGCAGCGAACATAAGCTTTCGCTGCTTTCAGACTCCCATTGCTTCCTATGGCATCCGCGGCCTCCAGGGTGGCGGATTTAAAACCAGGTACGCTGGGCCGGAATAGCCGCGAGCGTACCTGTAAGAAATTTGATAACTTGCAAAAGTTGTCAGATAGTGCCAAATTTGTATTCTGAACATCTGTAATGACGTAAGCATCGATATGTGTCGGATTGAGACCGGCGGATCGTATGTTACGTCACAAATTTCAACTTTTGCCGGTCTGTAGGTCGAATCAGGCTCGCCACAATTACGCTGCGAAATTCCAGCGTATTTGCGGTTGACGGCTTGATAAATATCCCTCTAGGGATTTAATGGGCTGTAAAAGAGTTGATTGCCCTTTTAAGGGCAGTAAAAGAGCCGAATGCCCTTTTAAGGGCAATGCCCATACAAATGCCCCTTTAGGGGCAATGAATAGCTTAGGTTTATTGTGTGTTAGGTTTTTTTTATTTTGGGGGGTTGGTTGGGTGGGGGGGTACTGTTAGGGGGTAATTGGTAAAAAAAAAATTAAGTAAAAGAGCTTTTTAACTTAGGACAATGCCCTACAAAAGGCCCTTTTTAAGGGCTATTGGTAGTTTAGTATTAGAGTAGGGGTGTTTTTATTTTGGGGGGGGATTTTTTATTTTTATGGGGGTATTAGTTTAGGTTTACATTTTTATTTTTTCTATAATTTTACTTTTTTATTTTTTGTAGTTTTTGCGTTAGGTGATGGTTTAAATTTTCAGGGAGTTACTGCAGTTACTGTGCTCACATATTCAGCGCAAGGCTTGCTGCGCCTGCCTGTGTGTGGCGAGGTGAATATGGAGTAAAATTTCTAAATTTTCGTCGCGTAAGTGCTTGCACTGAATATGTGATACCGATTTGCGACGTGATTCTATGTTAGCTTATGGGAGTAAAAATAGTGGGCAACGGATTAAATATACACGCCGTATAAGTGATAGCAATATCTGCGTTGCCGGCTTTTTGCAAAAAAAGCCCAACACATAAATAAAAGTGTTTCAAATCACAGGTGCCCAGAACTATTAAAGGGACATGAAACCCAAATATTTTATTTCATGATTTAGGTAGAACATACAATTTTAAATAAATTTCCAGTTTACTTCTACTATCAAATGTACTTCATTCTCCTGGTATAATTTGTTGAAGGAGCAGCAATGCTCTACTGGTTTCTAACTGAACACATGGGTGAGCCAATGACAATCAGTATATCTGCAGCCACCAATCAGCAGCTAGAACCTAGGTTCTTTCCTAATCCTGAGCTTTCCTAGATAAACCTTTTAGCAAAGGATAACAAGAGAAGGAAGCAAATAATATAAGTCAATTGGAAAGTTGAATTTAATTGGCAGCAATGCACTACTGGGAGCTGGATGCCGATTGGTAGCTGCACCTAAATGTCTCTTGTTTTTGGCCCACAGATGTGTTCAGCTAGCTCCCAGTAGTGCATGGCTGCTCCATCAACAAAGGATACCAGGAGAATGAAGTAAATGTCATAATAGAAGTAAACTGGAAAGTTGTTTAAAATTGTATGTTTTATTTTAATCATGAAAGAATAAATTGGGGATTTTATGTCCCTTTAAGTCTATGCTAGTGTGTGCTGTGTAGTGTCTGGTAGATTGGCTGCATTTATACATCAACATTTGATTTTTTAAGACGGAGGTCCTTATATTTTAAAGGGACATTCTGGTCAAAATCTAAATACATAGAATTACATATTTGAATAGAAACATAATTGCAATATACATGAATTTGCAAAAATGCTTCAAGTAAAAGTTATCACTGTTTTAGCATTTTTCTCTGCACATGCATGTGAAGCATAGCTAGATATTGTCAGTGCACCAGCATTTTAAATATTGCAGTTGCTCAGACCACCGGGGGGTTGTATCATGTCAGCAATTAACAAATTGAGTCATTACCAGATTGTACAAGCACCTTAGGCTCTCTGAGCAAGTGCTGTGTTTAAAATGCTGGTGCACGGGGCATATTCAAATACACTGTTGAAACAGCTATGGCTTTTATTAGAAGCATTTTTGCTAATACATTTATATTACAAAAATGCTTCTATTCAAAACTAAAATGTATCCATGTGTATTCTAATTTTGGCTGGAATGTCCCTTTAAAATCTTTTTCTTTAACTTGCTAATAAGGGAATAATTGTGATGTTGTTGACACAAAGTAGAAACATTATAGAAGATGAGAGAATTCCCATCTTCAAAGTAGTCTAGCTGCAGACTGGAGCTCCACTCTAGACAGGAAACATGTGACCTCCACTGACTCTAGACAGGAAACATGTGACCTCCACTGACTCTAGACAGGAAACATGTGACCTCCACTCAAAGCTTTTTTTTTTTTTTAATCAACTTTAATAATGTAACAATCAACCTATAGACAATCATTCTGAAAGCAAAACATTTTGCAGCTTTCTTGTTCTTCTTAATGTGCACTCACAGTGGTTTATGCTGATTGTCATTTATAAGGTAACCACTGTGAGTGCACATTAAGAAGAACAAGAAAGCTGCAAAATGTTTTGTTTTCAGAATGATTGTCTATAGGTTGTTTGTTACATTAAAGTTAATTAAAAAAAAGAAAAAGAAAAAAAGCTTTGAGTGGAGGTCACATGTTTCCTGTCTAGAGTCAGTGGAGGTCACATGTTTCCTGTCTAGAGAGTGGAGCTCCAGTCTGTAGCTAGTAGACCCTTCTCTCTTCTTTACTGAAGCATCTTGGAACCATACGTTTGTTGAATATACCAAACAGGATACACTAAAATTAAAGGGACATGAAACCCAAACGTTTTCTTTCATGATTCAGACAGAGCATACAATTTTAAACAACTTCCTAATCTACTTTTAGGGGCCTAATTATCAAGCTTGATGCCCCTGTTTCCGTGCGAGTCTTCAGGCTCACCGCTGCCTCTGAGGCTGCATACATCAATCTGCCCGATCCTATAGGATTGGCTGCGAATCTGCAGGGGGCGGCATTGCACAAGCAGTTATGGTGAACTGCTTGTGCAATATTAAATGCCAACAGCGTATGCTGTCAGCATTTAGCAAAGTCTGTCAGACATGATACGCTACAGTGTATCATGTCGGACGGACATTGATAAATCGGCCCCTTAGTATCTAATTTGCTTAATTCTTATTCTATCCTTTGTTGAAAAGCATACCTAGATAGGCTCAGCAGCTGATTGGTGGCTGCACATATATGCCTCTTTTGCTATTGCTTCACCAGATTTGTTCAGCTAGCTCCCAGTAGTGTGTTGCTGAACCTTCAACAGAGGATACCAAGAGAAAGAAGCAACATTGATAATAAAAGTAAACTGGAAAGTTGTTTAAGTATGTATGCTCTAAATGAATCATGAAAGGAAACATCTGGGTTAAATGTCCCTTTAAATTCTATAATTGCCAGAACTTACCATTAACCCTCATCTTTATGTACATAAAAGAGAACAAAATACTCTATTGTTGCTTGAAAAGGTCTACATAGTTAATGTCAGAGCAGCATTGCACTACAAGGGCTAGCTGAACACATCTGGTGAGCCAATCTGAAGAAGGCATATGCACATATCACCAATCATCTAGCTCCCATTGCAGCTCCTAAGCCTACCTAGGATACAGGAAGAACAAAGTACATTTGGAAATAGAAATACATTGAAAAGTTTCTTAAAATTGCATGCTCTGGTTTAAAAAGGTTCACTTTGGATTTTCATTAACATTTCATGTTTTAACTGAAATGTTATGGTGCCTGAAGCATATAGATGATAATAAATAATCAGCGCCATCTGCTGGTGGGCAGGAAAACCTTTCTTCGTACATAGCTGAAACTTCTGCCTGTTTCTAAGTCACTACAGACAGCCTCTTATCACATGCTTTTTTATTAGCTTTTAACAGCAGGAGACTGCTAGTTCATGTGTGCCACATAGATAAACATTGTGCTCACGCCTGTGGAGTTGTGCATGACACTGCAATAATTGGCTAAAATGCAAGTCAATAGAAAATACATAAATGATAATGTGTACATTCAACACGGGAAGCGCTCAAACACTGGCTGTGTGCAAATTCCAAAATCATGTAGTGCGCTTCACGTAGTTCGACACACCCCCTTGACGTATCCGTGATGTGCTAGCATTCACTCAGCTGTTCCGGTGCAAAGAAGAAAGCGCTCCATCATCGCTCAAACGATAAATAAACAACAGCATTCATCGCACCCAGTAACACTGAGATTCAGGACACAACAGAGCTGACCTGTTTAATTATATATGCTACATGAGCTCAACAAACTTTATGGACAAGCAGTATCCAACAGGTAAAAGCAATGGCAGCATAAGACAGGCAGCAAAGTAGAAAAGAAAAAAGCAGGTTAGACGCGTTTCCTATGTCAAAGTATATTTCTCCTCAGTGACCATACTTAATACCCACAATACACTGCCTTATATACACAACAGCTGGACACTCCCAACAATTGGTTGACCAACCAAAATTAAACCTCCTTGTAAAACAGGATATTGTGGGCAAAGCAAAAGGGGATAATATGACAAAACAAAATATATATGAAACAAGGCACTAAAAATGTAATTATAATTTAAACACATGAAAGAAACATATTGCAACAATGTTCTTCCTGTCATAACACATATAAACACAATAGTGCAACTTGAAAAATGTGAAATAATAAATAAATAGAAAAAAACATACAAAAACAAAAAGCTGAAGATATTTAAAGAGACAGGTTATCAGGAAAACTACTGGTCTACATATAATTTAACAACCCAGTCAGAATTCAACCCTGCCGGCATTCTAGTATCCAACTGAAAAATCCAATACACTTCTCTTTTACTGAGAACAATTTCTCTATTACCACCTCTTGGGTGCCTTGGAATCAGTTGGATTGCTTGGAATGTCCGCAGGGAACTGTCAGAATTATGTTGTTTTTTGAAATGCAGGGCAATGGGAGTAGTAATAATAATAATACTAATACTCAAACACCCCCTGCAGGTCAAAAGATATATGACATAGCAAGAATTGCACGTCATATGCTCCCGAATCTCAAAAATCTTTTGGTTCTTTGTTGACACAAAACTGGTACCAAAAGAAGCATAGGAGCCGGATTTGCATCTTCTGCTCCCACACTTAAAAAATCCGTGTTTAATAGAGAGACAATTCTTGTTCGACTGTTGCCGTGGCAACATAGAAGGAGACAATAAATTCCCTAGAGTTTGTGCTTTGCGGGATACAAAGCAAATACCCTCTTTAACAATATCTACCAAACTCTCGTCAGTAGCCAAAATTGGAAGTGCTTGCCGTATTATATTGCAAATCCTGCCATATTCAACACTATAGGAATAAGTTTGTTAAATCTATTGTTATCCTTAGACCTACCTGACAAAAAAAGGTCCTTTCTATCTAAAAGATCAACTTCTTTCTTGTTTTTTTCTAAAGCTGTCCGTGAATACCCTCTTTGGGTCAATCTGTCAGTTAAATCACTGGAATGTTTCACATAGCTCTGATAATTTGTACAGTTACGTTTAACCCTAATGTATTGGCTCTTAGGGATAGAATTGATGGTATGTTTGGGATGACAAGATTTAGCATTTAAAATGGTGTTTCCAGCACTAGGTTTACGACACAATTCAATCTCAATACAAGATTTCTCAATATTAGAATGTAATTCAATATCCAAGAAAGGAATTGAATGTTTACTACTTTCCATGGTAAACTTTAGGTTCAATGAATTGTTCTGTAAATAGCATAAAAACGGCTCAAGAAGGTCTACTGGACCCTTCCAAATCAACAAAATATCGTCGATGTAGCTACCATAAAAATGTATATATTCCCTAAAGGGATTCCCATCTCCATAGACGTGGGACAGCTCCCACCAACCCAAATACAGGTTGGCATAGGAGGGGCAAACTTGGCCCCCATCGCTGTCCCACGTCTCTGGAGATAGAACTCCCCTTCAAATAGGAAAAAATTGTGCGTTAACAAGTAGTCAACAGAGACCTTGCCAAACCACCTTTGTCGTGAGGAATACAAGTATACAATGAGACCACGTCAATAGTTACAAAAGTAAATTCCTCCTGCCAAACTAGGCTTTCAACCTAATAACATCAGACGTGTCTCTAATGTAACCTATAAGGCTCAAAACAAAGGGTTGTAAATACCCATCTATGAGTTCAGAAAGAGGCTCATTCAATGAGCCAATTCCTACCACTATGGGTCTGCCAGGTGGATTAGTGGCATGTTTATAGACTTTGGGTAAATAGTGAAAAATGGCCGAAATTGGATGCTCAGTATATAAAAAAATCAAAATTGGCTTCTTTAATGACACCATCATGTAGAGCCTTTTCCAGAATATGTTTGAATTCTGATTTGTAAAAAAACACAGGATTATTTTTAAGTTTTTCATATACTGTAACATCCAATAACTGTAGGCCTCCTTTAAATAGTCCTGACGACTAAGAACAACCACTTTACCACCTTTATCTGAGTTACGTATGACAAGCTCCTGATTATTCTTAAGTTCTTGAATAGATAAATATTGTGCTTTAGACAAATTATCTTTACAATGTTGTTGATTGAATTCAGTAGAACTTAATTTCTTTAATTCCTGTTCAACTGTTTTCTGAAACCTCTATGGAACTGGATCTAGATTTAACTGGGTAAAATTTAGATTTACCCTTCATTCTAGTTATATCCTGAGTTTCCCCAACAGAATATGGATACAAATCTAAATTCTCTCTATCCAATGCCATGAAATCCAAAATGGAACATTCATCTGAAAAGTCAAAACCACATCTAATGGGAGATGGTTTGTCCCCGCCTATAGCACCCTGACCAGTATCAGTTACTCCCAAGAAATATTTCTTGAGAACAAGTGATCTCACAAATCTATTTAGATCAACAACTGTATCAAAAAGGTTAAAGTGTGTGGTAGGAGAAAAACCAAGACCCAAAGACAAAACCTCAATTTGTGTCTAGATAAGTCAAAGGATGAAAGATTAATAACATTGTTATAGTTCATGCATATTTCTGAAACTGTGTGGCTCTCCTCCTCTGTGGATACCACCGGGGCTTGGGTGTCAGTGTCTCTAGATCCTGGCTTTGGTTTCCCAGATCTACCTCATCCCCCTCTACGTATTTTTTTCGGCGTACAGTAGACTTCTGTTGTCCCCTCTCGTTTTTTGACTATGAAACACTTGAGGTTGAAGGTAATGCATTATTAATATTAAGTGCAAAAGATGTTAGTCCCTCAGTTGCTGGAGAAGTTTCACCAGTTGTCTCTATGTCAGAAGAATCATAGTCATATTCAGTGTCAGTTTCTGCGAATCTCACTTTCCTATAGTCAGAACCTCGACCTTTATATGAACTCCTATAACTCCTTCTTACGTTTGTCACAGTCCATTTATGAACTTTATTCAATTCATAATCCTGTTTATCTCTAATGATTTTTTGTTTCTTAAAGTTCCAGAGGTTATTTTTAAAATCAGTAATAACCTTTTGTAATTTAGTGTCATATTTAGCAAAATATGGATTTTCACTGAGGACTATTTAAAGGAGGCCTACAGACAGTTATTGGATGTTACAGTATATGAAAAACTTAAAAATAATCCTGTGTTTTTTTACAAATCAGAATTAAAAAATATTCTGGAAAAGGCTCTACATGATGGTGTCATTAAAGAAGCCAATTTTGATTTTTTTATATACTGAGCATCCAATTTCGGCCATTTTTCACTATTTACCCAAAGTCCATAAGCATGCCACTAATCCACCTGGCAGACCCATAGTGGCAGGAATTGGCTCATTGAATGAGCCTCTTTCTGAATTGATAGATGGGTATTTACAACCCTTTGTTTTGAGCCTTATGAGTTACATTAGAAACACGTCTGATGTTATTACTCAGGTTGAAAGCCTAGTTTGGCAGGAGGAATTTACTTTTGTAACTATTGACGTGGTCTCATTGTATACTTGTATTCCTCACGACAAAGGTGGTTTGGCTATTGAATTTTTTCTGGATACATTTTCCACATATGATGATGCTCTTAAGCGGTTCATCAAGGTCTCTGTTGACTACTTGTTAACGCACAATTTTTTCCTATTTGAAGGGGAGTTCTATCTCCAGAGGTGTGGGACAGCGATGGGGGCCAAGTTTGCCCCCTCCTATGCCAACCTGTATTTGGGTTGGTGGGAGCTGTCCCACGTCTATGGAGATGGGAATCCCTTTAGGGAATATATACATTTTTATGGTCGCTACATCAACAATATTTTGTTGATTTGGAAGGGTCCAGTAGTAAACATTCAATTCCTTTCTTGGATATTGAATTACATTCTAATATTGAGAAATCTTGTATTGAGATTGAATTGTGTCGTAAACCTAGTGCTGGAAACACCATTTTAAATGCTAAATCTTGTCATCCCAAACATACCATCAATTCTATCCCTAAGAGCCAATACATTAGGGTTAAACGTAACTGTACAAATTATCAGAGCTATGTGAAACATTCCAGTGATTTAACTGACAGATTGACCTAAAGAGGGTATTCACGGACAGCTTTAGAAAAAACCAAGAAAGGAGTTGATCTTTTAGATAGAAAGGACCTTTTTTTGTCTGGTAGGTCTAAGGATAACAATAGATTTAATAAACTTAAATTTATCACTTCCTATAGTGTTGAATATGGCAGGATTTGCAATATAATACGGAAAGCACTTCCAATTTTGGCTACTGACGAGAGTTTGGTAGATATTGTTAAAGAGGGTATTTGCTTTGTATCCCGCAAAGCACAAACTCTAGGGAATTTATTGTCTCCTTCTATGTTGCCACGGCAACAGTCGAACAAGAATTGGCTCTCTATTAAACCCGGATTTTTTAAGTGTGGGAGCAGAAGATGCAAATCCTGCTCCTATGCTTCTTTTGGTACCAGTTTTGTGTCCACAAAGAACCAAAAGATTTTTGAGATTCGGGAGCATATGACGTGCAATTCTTGCTATGTCATATATCTTTTGACCTGCAGGGGGTGTTTGAGTATTAGTATTATTATTACTACTCCCATTGCCCTGCATTTCAAAAAACAACATAATTCTGACAGTTCCCTGCAGACATTCCAAGCAATCCAACTGATTCCAATGCACCCAAGAGGTGGTAATAGAGGAATTGTTCTCAGTAAAAGAGAAGTGTATTGGATTTTTCAGTTGGATACTAGAATGCCGGTAGGGTTGAATTCTGACTGGGTTGTTAAATTATATGTAGACCAGTAGTTTTCCTGATAACCTGTCTCTTTAAATATCTTCAGCTTTTTGTTTTTGTATGTTTTTTTCTATTTATTTATTATTTCACATTTTTCAAGTTGCACTATTGTGTTTATATGTGTTATGACAGGAAGAACATTGTTTCAATATGTTTCTTTCATGTGTTTAAATTATAATTACATTTTTAGTGCCTTGTTTCATATATATTTTGTTTTGTCATATTATCCCCTTTTGCTTTGCCCACAATATCCTGTTTTACAAGGAGGTTTAATTTTGGTTGGTCAACCAATTGTTGGGAGTGTCCAGCCGTTGTGTATATAAGGCAGTGTATTGTGGGTATTAAGTATGGTCACTGAGGAGAAATATGCTTTGACATAAGAAACGCGTCTGCCCTGCTTTTTTCTTTTCTACTTTGCTGCCTGTCTTATGCTGTCATTGCCTTTACCTGTTGGATATTGCTTGTCCATAAAGTTTTTTGAGCTCATGTAGCATATATAATTAAACAGGTCAGCTCTGTTGTGTCCTGAATCTCAGTGTTACTGGGTGCTATGAATGCTATTGTTTAAATGATAATGTGATAAGGGAGCTGTCAGAAGCGGCTTAGATACAAGGTAATCAAAGAGGTAAAAAATATACTGTATTAATATAACCATGTTGGCTGTGCAAAACTGGGGAATGGGTAATAAAGGGTTATCTTTTTAAACAATAAACATTTTGGAGTTGACTGTCCCTTTAAGTTAACGAATTCTTATAAGGAACTAGATGTAAAGAGTATTCTGACTTCTAAAGGGATAGGAAAATAGAATTAAAATTGCATGTTTCAGATAGAGCGTGTCATTTTAAATTCCCTTCTATTATCAAATTAACTTTGTACTCTTGATATCCGTTGTTGAAAAGAATATGTAAATAACTTCAGCAGCAATGATAGCTGGTGATTGGTGGCTACAAAATTGTCTCTTTTCATTGGCTTGCCAGATGTGTTTAACTAGCTCCCAGGAGTACATTGCTGCCCTGGGGCTGACTTTAACTATGTGTTTAATCCCTTTGCAAGGGTTAGAGACATTGAGCTCCATTTATTAAAGGGCCATGATAGCCAAATGTTGAAACACTTGAAAGTGATGCAGCATAGCTGTAAAAAGCTGACTAGAAAATATCACCTGAACATCTCTATGTAAAAAAGGAAGATATTTTACCTCAAAATGTCCTAAGTATTCAAACCCCATTGCAAAGGACTTTAAGCAGCAAATCAGTATGCCTGTCCCGGGACAGGTAAGGGAGTGAGCTTCGTGCACACTCATTTTATTTCCCTTTTCAGTTTAAGGAAATTTACTACGAAATCATGCAATGTTAACTGCTGGCAGCGAGATCGAGCCACAGCGAATCATGTCCGCTCGACTTTTAATAAATCGACCCCATCATCATATACAGGCATAAGTGCAATAATAAAATGCTAAGTCTAAGCTATAAAATCATTTTCTTTGATGAAAAGAAAAAAAAATTCTTCTTCTGTATGGTCGACTTCCTCTGACAGCACTGCATGCTTTTTGCATTCGAGGTTCTGTATCTATTTGTGGTACGATGGTAGAGCAGATAAGGCACAACTGATTTGCAGTAATTTTGGACAAAAAAATTGTTTTGGAAACAGAGAAAACCAGGAAGAGAGGTGTTTAGGAACTGAAATGTCCCCAAAAATAATCAAGAAATCTGAAATTATGGATGCATTTCATTTGGTTATTGAAAAAGCAACAAGAAAGAGGCGCCAATGGTGCAGATCAATGGAGATTTTTAGTATACCAAAACGTATGTGAACACTAGGTACTCACAATATGAGAAGGCACTCAGTTGTACCGGTAGACACAGGCTGGGTTTTAACAGCAATCCAGCTGGCTGAACAAGGAAGCAGCTCTCTATCAGCATCCAGTAGGAGGAGATCTAAAAAGTATAAGCAGGGATAGAGGCGCCAATGGTGCAGGTAAATGGTGGTACAGATGGCAGTAATAGCCCAGTATACACAGGGTACTAACATTTATTGAAGGCACTCACTTGTACCTATAGAGACGGGCTGGATTTTAGCAGCAATCCAGCTGGCTGATCCAGGGTGAACTGGCAGGTTCGTGGGTGTTAGAGTGCAGATACTCTAAAGTAGCATAGCAAGGCAGTACCATATATAACACTGAGAGTGGGTTTATATAAAAAAATGAATTTATTTAAAACATATAAAAAGGTTTACCACTCATCACAGTGTTAAAAAAGTAATTGGTACATCAGGAATACATGCGACGCGTTTCTCAGTTAAAAACTGTTTCCTCAGGCATGTTTCTAAACAAATATTTACTCCTTATATAGGGCTATGCTACTAAACATAGCCCTATATAAGGAGTAAATATTTGTTTAGAAACATGCCTGAGGAAACAGTTTTTAACTGAGAAACGCGTTGCATGTATTCCTGATGTACCAATTACTTTTTTAACACTGTGATGAGTGGTAAACCTTTTTATATGTTTTAAATAAATTCATTTTTTTATATAAACCCACTCTCAGTGTTATATATGGTACTGCCTTGCTATGCTACTTTAGAGTATCTGCACTCTAACACCCACGAACCTGCCAGTTCACCCTGGATCAGCCAGCTGGATTGCTGCTAAAATCCAGCCCGTCTCTATAGGTACAAGTGAGTGCCTTCAATAAATGTGAGTACCCTGTGTATACTGGGCTATTACTGCCATCTGTACCACCATTTACCTGCACCATTGGCGCCTCTATCCCTGCTTATACTTTCATTTGGTTATTGCCTAAAGAGTAGGGATGGGCTAATGTTTTGCAACATTCAAATTTTTTTATTTTATTTGAACACATTCGTTTGTTTCGAATTTCAAATGTTTGTACAACATTCTAACATTCGTTAAATGTAATAGTATTTCTAATAATTCAATTTAAATTATGGAATATTCGAATTTGAAAAATTTAAATTGATATACCAAACGAATTACACTTTCAGCACATTCGCCCAGCCCTACTGAAGAGATCTAGAGAAACAAAACATTGGTCTAGATTCAATAAAAACCTACTGGCAAAACGAGAACGTGTTCCACTGTGAAAAATACCACCATCAGAAAACCTCCTACAAAACCTTACAGAACAAATTAAAATGGAAAAAAAACACATATGCAATTAAGAAAACTTGAAAACAGATCAAAATAAACCTCAACAGCTTTGAAATATCAAAACAAACTGAGACAAAATACTTTGCAAGGGTAATAAATAGGTTGCCACCTGTCTGGGAATAACCCAGTAGTTCAGGTTTCCATTTATGTCTCCAGGTTTGAAGCCCGGACATACAAATGTCTGGGTTTAGTAGGATCTCTGAGGAAGCGCATGTGTGCATGCACGTAACGCGTCAGTTTCTAACATACTACCAATTATATGTTACTTACCCAAAAAAACGTTGATTTGTTCTGGCCATCAAGGACTCATTTTTCGTTTGTTCATGATTTAGTAGGAAACAGCCACAGCCAAAAAGGTGACCTTGTGCATTATTTCTCTCGTGTGTGTGTGTCTTTGTGTGGGAGTGCGTCTCTGTGTGTGTCTTTCTGTTTGTCAGTGTCATTCTGTGTGTGAAAGAATGAGAGTATTTGTGTGTGTAAGGTCATTTGTCATCAAAGGGGCAAAAGGCAGATTGCAAATGGTAAGGAAGATGGTTGGATGAGAGAAAGTGTGATAAATGTTTATAAACAATCCACTCAAGAAGTTTAGAGGCAAGGGAAAGAAGAGAGATTGGGCAATAGTTGCAAGGGGATGCTGGATTGAGTGACTTTTTTAAGAATAGGTGTAATTAGTGCGTGTTTAAGGGATGATGGAAATGTACCAGATTTAAGGTAGAGGTTGAATATGTGTGTGAGGATGGGTGTAAGAGTAGAGCAAAGGCAAAGTAGTAGTTTTCACAAAAAATACTGATTGGAAGTGGCGCCAATTAAGGCTATCTGATTAATTAGTAGACACTATGTGTATCTGAATATGGATATTTATAATAAAGCAAATTACTACAATTGTTAGTTTAAAGCAAGGTCCACAATAATTTATTGATCAGTTATAAAAAATAATATTCAATAATATTTCTCAAGTTCAATCTATTTGAAGGGTTCAATTCATTTAGATGGTTCAATTCCTATTTAAAACAATGCATTCAATAATAAATCTAAAAAATTTAACAAGGAAATTACTAAAACAGGAGGCCGAATTTATTTTTAATTTTGGTACACTACACCCAAAAGGTCTAAATAGTGAAATGGACATAAACTCTTTCATTTAATTGGACAATCTTTCAAATATTTAATGAGTGTCTAATATAAACTTAACTAAATGTTAGGTGTTAATCCACAATTGATATAATGAATGGTAAAATAAACAACCCTAAATCATGTGAAGGTACAAATTAATCGAACAACATATATACTATAATCCATAATTCTTTAAGGTTTTTTAGCCATAGATGCAATCAGGAAGTTGGCATATCTGAGATTATTCTATCTCCAGCTCACACCACTTTTGTTTCTAACCTCTGCAAAGTAGTAGTTGTAAGGGAATAGGGTCAAGGGGACAAGTAGTTAGATGAGAATATAAAAGGAATATGCTGCACTACGTTTCCTTGTCCGGCCACAAGGTCTACGGTCCTCAGTGTTGGCCATTTCTTTGTGATTCTTCAGAAGTGCTTTGACAGCACATCTGGAAATCCCCTGTCTGCCTTGAAATGTCTGCCTGGGAGAAACCTTGCTGATGCAGTATAACTACCTTGTGTCTTGTTGCTGTCCTCAGTCTTGCCATGGTGTATGACTTTTGACATTAATTTATCTTCAGCAATCTACACCTTCTTAGTTATATTCCTTCTGCACAGTTGTTTTTGTTTCAGTTAATGATTGTGTTTCAACCTTCATATTAAATTGATGATCACAAGCAAGCAAACTATGTTTGCACCTGATTGGTCAAATTATTTAATCATATTAAATTGATGATCATAAGCACCTGTTTGGTATAATTGTTTAATCATGCACCTGACTATATGCCTACAAAATACCTAACTTTGGGCAAGTGTACCTAGAAGAATTGATGCTGTTTTGAAGACAAAGGATGGTCACACCAAATAATGATTTGATCTAGATTTTTCTTCTGTTCTTTTGCATTTTATTAACAACCTTAAAGACCACAACGTAACATGTATGTCGCTGGTTGTTAAAGGTGTCCTTGCTAACAATTGGTTAGCGGAAATAGCGGGGTACATCACTGGTCCTTAAGGAGTTAATTTATAAAAAAAAATATACTAATAACATTTTTTACTGTATTTTTTAAAACATTCTTACATTACAACATTTGTTCACAATTGCCTACATTTTTGCATGTTACTGTCTATCTGGAAACCCTTAGACCATACAAATTTGCTGAAAGTCTCATTAATCAGATATACGAGGTCTGATGATCCGAAGAATTTTGTTTATTTGATAAAGAGGATGCAGATTTCCATGACATGATTAATCCTGAAGCGGCCATGAGAGATCTTTTTAATTTTCTCTTGGAGATGAAGCATCTTCAGGACACAAAGAATATGTCAGATGTATAACATATATTCAAACAACCTCAACGATGAAGGGTATAGGTAGGTGAAGCACATTAACTTGAAAGAAGAAAGATCAACGATGAACAATTGCATAACCAAATGGAAGGTTCTGCTGCTATGAAGGATCATGATTATCTCTTGACCGACTGGGAAAACCAGCATCTTAAAAGAGAAACCTCAATAATGTATTAGGGGGACCATCTTCATACCACAAACCTTAAAGGCCAAGTTAGTTTCGCAAATACTGTATATTGTTTTTGTGTAAAAGTAGAACTTTCAAAATTACACAAATGTGCATCACTGAAGAAACTTGCAACCTTAATCTCTTCCATGACCTAGTTTAGCATCAGAAAATAAATATCAACTACTTCACAAGGGATATTTAAGCCTCTCTACCAAAAATTCACAATTTATCCTCCCGAAATGGTTTGACAATTTAGATTTTATCAGGTACTTGAAGAGTAGTTTGATGGCCTCATTTTTAGGATAAATTCTTACCAACCTCAATGGCGGGAACTGTTTAAGACAATTTGTCTAAATACACCAAAAAAAGGACAAGAATGAATTTGCACATCCTTTTGTCACACAATCAATTTCCCGTTTTTTTCGTCTTATTTTCGCTTTACTCTTTCCAACTTTTCCTTTCATGAACCTCTTTGTCCCATGCACTCTCTACTTCTCATTCTTCCTTTCCACACCCTCTTAACCACCAGACCCTCCTTCGTACCTCAATATTTAGTCTTACCTGTTTCCACCCACTTCATCCATTTATTCTCACTCTGCTTTTGAGCACATCTCTGCACCTATGTCTATGCTCTGTGATATATTCTTTGCTTTCTCTGCAGACCTATTGTTCCTTGATAAGACCTCACCTTCTCTGCTGCACTCCATGCTCCATCAAATTGAATGCACAAGTATATAACATACCAGGCTTCAGACCACAGCAAACCAAAAGGTTATTTTTTGTGTGCTAACCATTAGTATCCACCAATTGTGCAAGGCAGGCTGCTCACTTTGGCCCTGATATTCAAAACCTCTCTGCTCCAGTGAGATTTTCTAAATTGATTTTCCAGCACTGCAAGATTCCTAGTGAAATTTTCAAAAGGCAGATTTTGCTTTACTTCTCCAAGGGCCGTTCCCAGCATTTCTGTATGTGAAGTAGAGACAATCCCAGTGCAATATAGCACTGCATGTCAGTTCTGCTGCATTTACACTTTGTGCTTTATATTTTCCATCACTTTACACTTCAGATTATATTTTATTACATTTAAACTTTGCACTTTCTCTTTTGCATTTTATTTTGTGTACAGCAGTGTATTTAGGATTGTGATTTTTCAAATTCTAATTATAGAGCAGACTTCACAAAGGCAGAACTCACTGAATTGTCTAAGAATAGAGGAGGAACCTGGAAATCCCAGAGAGATGCCTTTAATAAAAAGTAATGAAGCTCTCTGGGATACAAAATTTTACATGGGAGACAGAATGTAACTTGCTTGGCTGTCAGCTACAGTGGGTCATTAGTTCTCATCCTTACTCCCCTTGCATAGAGACACACCACTGTGCACAGAAAATGACAACATCCATAAAGAGCAACTGACAACTATATTAAAGGGACAGGCTACTCTAGAATCAGTATTGTTTTAAAAGAAAGATAATCCCGTTATTACTCAGTTTTGAATAACTTACACGGTTATATTTAAGTGATGGTAAATCCGAACACTAAAGTCAGCATCTCCGGCCTCTGTCACATTGCTCTTTTCTCAATAAGGTAATGTTTCCACCTCTAAACCAATAGCCGTCCTAATCATCTGACAGTATGCAAGCGCGGGTATTAGTTTAGAGGTGGAATCATCACCTGGAGTAAAGAGTGCTGTGACGTGGGCAGCCAGAAGCAACTGATTTTATTGAGGTGCCGCAGCACAGGAAGGGTGAGTTTAGCTACCTTTTTTTAGGAACTCATCATTGAAAGTTTACATTATTGTTTAGTGATGATAAATCCTAGCGTTCTTGAAATGTTTAGATTTACCATCACTTTGATACACTTTTTACCTCTGTGATTACCTTGCATCTAAGCCTCTGTAGACTGACCCTTATTTTAGTTCTTTTGACAGACTTGCATTTTAGCCAATCAGTGCTAAGCACAATATTATCTATATGGCACACATGAACTAGTGCTGTCTAGTTGTGAAAAACTGGCCTTAAAGGGCTTATAAATTAGCATATGAGCCTACCTAGGTTTAAATGAACAAAGTAAATTTGATTATAAAAGTAAATTGGAAAGTTGTTTAAAATTGCATGTCCTATCTGAATCATGACTAGACTGTCCTTTTAAGTTAAGGGACTTAAGAGCAAATGTCTGATCTGAGGTCTGATGAGGATATGTGGCTTATAGAGGGGTGGCAAAGATTTGGGGTTTGATCTGAGGTCAAATGTAAGCATATGGTAGACAGAGGGGATTCAGGATCAGAGGTCTTACTTGAGGAGTCAGATGAGGAGTTTTATCTGTCAGAGGGACATATGTGATAAAGCCTCACTGCCCTATGCTCCATGAATTGACTCCGTTGACCTTGATGCTCCAATACAGCCTCATTCTGCCTACTCTTCTGAATTTCGTGTTACAGCCTTTTTCTGCTAGCTCTGTGCTCTCTCTCATTATCTAAGCTTCCTTCCATAGTCCCTGACACAGATTCACTTGCTTTAATATCCCTTACACTATGTAATACAACTGCATTACCTCAGTTGTCCATGATACAGACTTACTCTATTTGAGCCATGCTCAGTGATATAGCTGCATTATCTCAGCTGCTGCCCATGATCCACAATACAGACCCTCTCTTTGCTCTCCACCATGCTCAGTGACAAAGTTCCACTATCTCAGCTGCTATCCATGGTCTAAGACACTGACTTTTTCTATTTGCTCACCTCCATGTTCAGTAGCATGGCTGCATTATCTCAGCTACTGTCCATGGTCTATGACTTACTCTATTTGCTCACCTCCATGTTCAGTAGCATGGCTGCATTATCTCAGCTACTGTCCATGGTCTATGACTTACTCTATTTACTCACCTCCATGTTCAGTAGCATGGCTGCATTATCTCAGCTACTGTCCATGGTCTATGACTTACTCTATTTGCTCACCTCCATGTTCAGTAGCATGGCTGCATTATCTCAGCTACTGTCCATGGTCTATGACTTACTCTATTTGCTCACCTTCATGTTCAGTAGCATGGCTGCATTATCTCAGCTACTGTCCATGGTCTATGACTTACACTATTTGCTCACCTCCATGTTCAGTAGCATGGCTGCATTATCTCAGCTACTGTCCATGGTCAATGACTTACTCTATTTGCTCACCTCCATGTTCAGTAGCATGGCTGTATTAGCTCAGCTACTGTCCATGGTCTATGACTTACTCTATTTACTCACCTCCATGTTCAGTAGCATGGCTGCATTATCTCAGCTACTGTCCATGGTCTATGACATGAACTCTCTTTGCTCTTCTCCATGCTTTGCATTAGACGCACCTTCTTAGCTACTGTCCATGGTCTATGACATGGACTCTCTTTTCTCTACTCAATGGTCAGTAATAGCTATATTATCTTAGCTACTGGCCATGGTCTATGACACAGACTCTTTGCTCTCCTCCAGGCTCAGTAATACAGCTATATTATCTTAGCTATTATCCATAGTCCGTAATACATCCAGCCCACCATATTCTGTTATTCAGACTTACTCTCTGTAATAATATGACCTTGTTTCCTTAAGAATCTACACTGCAATTTTGGCTACTAGTGACCTTTTAGTGAATTAATGCATATTAAATAAATTATGATTATATCCTAGAATATATATGGTTAACTTAATTCAAGAAAACAAAAAACAAGGAGATCCCTCATTACTCAGTGTCCATCATAGAGAAGAGTTTGCAGCCAAAATGAATAGCCACTATGTGTTTTTTACAGCCTGATCCAAACGGCTATATAGGGGTACAAGTCAATGATGTACACTTGACATTGGTATTAATACAAATATCTCCAGCTCACTTTAACGACTCTTGGCACTAAAGGCAGAGTAAATGAATGCTTAAAACTCACCTCCAAAGATTGCAGTAATCGGACCTTCAGCCTTAATCTCAGCGGGAGTCCCTATTTTATTATTTATACTTCAGTTAATACGAATTTTTGAACACAATATGTATAAAATAGTATTGACAGGTTTGATATATGTGTATGTGTGTTTATATTTCTTTACAGTCACACATCACTTCCCTGTTGGGGATTTATTAACATTTGCATCTTTTGCTCTGCATTTATTTGTAGGAGTATTTACTTTTTCATATTTGTATTCATGCTCCTAATATTTAATATCCATTTCACGTTTTTTGTCATATTTTTTTAAACATTGTTTATTAGAATGATTATCTGACTTATTGTGCTGCTAATCATTGAAACATTTAGCTTTTATGCTTTTTGGTTTTAGATAATGATATGGCATTATCACTGTTTAAATAGGTACTGTGTGCCAGACCTACCAGGCTATGATTACAGCTTCCGCCAAAACGCATAAGCCGGTCTGACACACAGCACCCCATTGCTGCGCCACGTTTGGTTTGCTGCTGACACTTGTCATTTAAGGATGTTCAATTAAGATTAAGTTTTACTTTTCAAAGAAACCATGGATATTTGTTGTTCCTTGTTAACTTAATCCAAGCTCAGGTTATATGCATTGAGCAAAAGGTGTGTCTGTTTTAGCGAAAATGCCATTCATCTTATAAGACCACTGTTTATCTTAATTACACTTAGAGACTGAAAACAGTTGCAAGTTTTGATTCCCAAACTTGGAATTCAATATACAATCCCATGCAGGTGAAGGTTTAAAACTATTCACATCGGAGTCTTGCTGAACAGAAATAGTTATTTCATAGTTGCAGTTTTCCATGGTCTCACAATGTGATGCTGCAGTATTTTATGTTAATACAAAGTGCACATGGTATTTATCTATAGTTCCACCAATTTTGGTTTTGGTATATAAAACTCTGGATCAGCTTGACAATAGCCAAGCAACGTGCTGAATGCTTGAATAGATTATATAGGTTGATGACATCATAGTCCAGGTGTAGATAAGCCAACGCATCTAGGTAATGAAAGATTTTTTTTTAAAGGTGGTATTTTAGAGAAAATGATTCATGTTTAAATTTAAGGTGGTTTATATTAAAAGGTGGTTCCACCTCTGTCTGCTCCAGAGGGACTGAACTTACAAAAATAAACATTCAGCAAATTAGCAACTTTCAGCTGTAGTCTCAAACCACCATGACCAGGGCAGGAAAAAAGTGTTGACCCACTTTACAGGTAGTGGCGGATCTAGCCCCATCATCCCTCAAAGGTGCCAGCCTCCATGATTCTGGCTTTTGTTATATGTCTGTGGTTTACCCAAATAAAGCAGAGAAGTAAAGGAAGAAAAATGTTGATTAAAAAAATAATAATACAGGCAGGTATTTGTAACAGATGGTAAGCCACCCACTTGTAAATACAGTACCCTTTGATAATTAGCTTTGTGGTTAAAGGGATAGTCTAGCCAAAAAAAAAAATCATTATACAGATAGAGTATGCAATTTTAAGCAACTTTCCAATGTACTCATATTATCAATTTGTCTTTGTTCTCTTGGTATCTTTATTTTAAAAAGCTGGAATGTATATTTAGACACCAATAAGTAAGTGCTATCCAGGTGCTGAACCAAAAATGGGCAGGGTCCTAAGATTACATTCTTGCTTTTTCAAATAAAGATATCAAGAGAATGAAGAAAAATTGATAATAGGAGAAAATTAGAAAGTTACTTAAAATTGCTGCTGTATCTGAATAATGAAAGTTTAATTTTGACTAAACTATCCCTTTTTTGGAAAATTGCGTATTTTATTGTCTAGATAGAACAACCTATGTTAACAGGATATATACAACTACATACATCACATTCGTCACCTAAGATGCACCCAAATTTAGAACCCAACTTGCTATAAAGGGGTGTTTTAGATATTATTTTTGCATGCACACAATTCTTTTCACACAATGGGGGAAAAAGAACTTTAATTTAATACACAACAAATTTATAACACACACAGATATACAACAGAATGATTGGTTTTGCTTTCTTGCGTCGCAGGAAACACTACGGCGAACTGTCAGGGTGAAACATTCTGTTTATATTTATATATATGTATATATAAATACATAGCTTTCTTTGAAATGTATATTAGGCTGAATTCTGGGACACTGTTTAATCATAACAAACAATGTAA